>NC_133661.1:264366410-264666410 GCF_037893015.1 Macrotis lagotis | reverse complement strand
GGTCTTTCAATTGTACATCTTTTTCTTATTGTTACTCTTTAGGTTTTTAAAAAAACAAAACTATTTCTGATCTTAGCTCTGATGGGTTGAGCTAATGTACAGATAGCTGACTCAAGGATTAGCCGCAGATCAATAACAAGTCTTTTCTTGTGTTGCTTTTTTAAAAAATATAATTTAATTCTTCTTGATGTAATTTGATAATTTTCATGACTAGTGCTTATCAATTCTGTTTTTTAGGTTTTTTTGCAAGGAAATGGGGTTTAGTGGCTTGCCCAAGGCCACACAGCTAGGTAATTATTAAGTATCTGAGGTCGGATTTGAACTCAGGTACTCTGCTACCCTCCAATTCTTTTTTTTTAAAGACATTGTCAATGATGTGAAACATGAAGTTTCTATATAAACTTCTTGACCTTTCACTTCTTATTTCTGAACCACACTTTCCACATATTTCAAAGTATACATTGGTTTGATTTGAAGTTTGCCAATGTAACAGTTCAAATTTCAAAAACAAGAGACACATCTATAAATTGAAGGTAGCAGAAATTTGCCAATTAATTAGAATCTCAAAATATTTTAAAGAAAACCTGATAAATTGATCATATGAGGTCAAAAAGGAAATTCATTATATTTCATTTAATTATATTGTCTTATTTACATTTATGGAAGGAGAAGATACAAAGAAAATGAGGAAAATAAGAAGTCAAAGAACTGAATTATAAAAATATATACTAATATCAAATAATAAACCCTCATATATCAAACTGATCTGCATATTCTTTGTCAAAGCTTTGCTCCATTTCAGACATACATTTTCATGAAGCTTTCTCCAGGTCTGTGGGCCCCTATTCTGATCATCTAATGCCCTTTAGTCTTGCAAATGTTTCATGTTTTGAGTGAGCTTATCCTTGAATCAGGGACGATGTGTGCTGTTTTACTTAAATTTAGTTATTTGGTAGACTCACAACTTGATACTTTTATTGACTTTTTTTTTGGCAGAGCAATGTGTAGTTAAGTGACTTGCCCAAGGTCACACAACTAGGTAAGTATTAAGTGTCTGAGGCTGTATTTGAACTCAGGTCTTCCTGACTCCAGGCTCTATTCACTGTGCTACCTAGCTGCCCCTAATTTGATGCTTTTAAAATGAACAAAACAAGACCATTATCCAACCTTCCTGATAATTAGGGTAAAAAAGGTAGCAAGAGTGGAGGAAAAAAGAACCATCACTAGATTTAGATTCAGAGGGACAGGGTGGAAAGAGCAGGAAAAAGGTACTAAATTATACAGTTTTTTTAGACTATCAACGATTAATTTGATTTTTGGTGTTTTAATTAGAGGTTCTTATTAAATAAATGTTTATATCTTGTGAGGAACTAGGGTGTTGGTCTTCACAGGGTGTGGAGGGGGACCCCTTTGAAATCCATTACAAAGGGGGAATGATCCCAGTCAATCACAAAACTGGGAGAGTTCTCCTAATCCCATTCCAAAGATGACAAACCTAAGTAGAAGAATCTGTCCTTAACTGGTCCAGAGTGACCTAGAGATCTTGACCTAATGCATCTGAGTTAGCGCAATTAGGTAATTGAATATTATCCCACTCATCTCTGTGACAATAGGGGTTCATCAACATAACATGCATCTTATGATGTGGGGGGGAATCATATTAGGGACATGCCATGGGATGGCTGGACCTCTTAGAATGTAACTCAAATTCTGAGAGCCTATGAAATTCTGGGGGGCGGGGAATGAATTTCTAAAGACTTTATAATATCTGTTGTAATTACTCCACCTCATGCCTCACACTAGTTGGCTATAAAAAGCAACTAGGTGCCACAGTAAGGAAGACTCAAGTTCAAATTCTGCCTTAGTCACTTACTAGCTGTGTCACCTCGAGCAAGTTTAACCTCTGTCTCAGTTTTCTCATCTGTAAAATGGGTATGATAATAATGAACCTACCTCTCACAATTTTTGTACAGGTCAAATGAGATTATGTTTGAAAATTGTTTTATATAGTTTAGAGTGATATATGTGTATATATATATATATATGTATATATGCATTAGCTTTCATTTCTGTTGATACTTACTACTACTACCATTGCTATTACTGTTACAATATTTGAAATGAAAAATGAGAATATTTCAGCTAAATGGAAGGATTGCCCCTGAGTTCTCCTTGGATGTGGCAAAGAAAGGAATTGACAGAGTTAATTTTATCATATGCCAAAAGGCAGTATAAAGTATTACTTCATGGAATATTTAGTCCTTTTGTATTGCAGTGATAATAAGTATGTGCAAAAAAGACCACCATGAAAATAATTACAGTTTATGCATCAACACTAGTTGCAGAGAATGAAGAAATAGGGAGATTCTATGGTACACTTTGATACTAGGAGACTTCACTGCATAGGTCCTAATAGGTGAGGGTGATGAGTCTATCTCAGAAAACATGGTTCAGGATGAAGGAATGGGTTAGGGTAAAAATTTGTTGACTACAGAGAGAACCCTTATGACTTTATAATCCAGTGAATACTCCTTTGAGAAAAAAAAAAGTTATTAGGGGCTGGACATGGCATGCCCTGAAAAACATTTAAAAATGAAATTGACTTATTTTTAAAAGACAGGAAAAGACTTGTTGATGTGGGTGTCATTGCTGAATCAGTTGTATACAGTCAGACTAACGTGTTAGAGCAAAGACCAGAATTAGTAAAAAAAAAAACAAACTAAAAATTACATACTTGAAGAAAACTCAATAATATAGAATAATGCAATGAGAATGAGAGAAATATGAGAATACTGAGAAGACAATAAGATCATGATAATGAGAAAAGGATCATGGTACTCCAGGGTTCTTTTTCTCACTATCATATCCTATAATCTTCTGGATTTTTTAAACAATTTTTTATTTTGTTCTCTAACAAGTCAGTGATCTGACTATACATAGCTATAGAAAACAACCAAACAATTCAATCCAGAATTATCTAAGTAAATAATTAATATAGTAAAACATTTATTATGTGAAGAAATGACACTGATTATAATTTTAGACAGTTTAATATAATTTTCATAATAAAGAGGAAAAAAGAGTATGAAAATCACTTTAGTCAGCATGCACCTGACTTATTTACTAAATAAGGGGAAATGATGGCCAAAGGCAACACCAGTTTGGAATACAAACTTGTTTGTAAAATCTTGTGAAGAAGGATGACTATGAGTAATTTTGCCTCATAAAGTAGAGAGAAATAATGGTGGGCGGCACCAGTTCATAAAGCAGAGAGAAACAATGGAGAGTAATACCAGTTTAAAGAAAGATTGGTTAGGGATTCAACTATACAATACCATCCCAAGAACATATAAGAATAAAAACTGGAAAGATGGCAACAAAACATTAGAAAACTAGAAAAGAACTGAAAAAGTTTTTATAACAAATTATAGAAACACCAAAGTTGGACTTTAATATTATATTTCCAGATGTATAAAGAGAACAAAAATGAAGGAAGCAGCAAGGCTAGATAAAATGTAGTTACATAAAATAGAGATATGCTAGAAGGGATAAAAATATGTGGGTGTTAAAGGATTTGTTCATAAGATAAAAGATACTCATATTTCATAAGAAGAAAAGATACTCAAGGTAAGGAAAAAAAGTCTTAGATCTTCATAGTACCAAAAAAAAAAAGCAACCAGAAGAATGTCAACAACTATCAGTCAATATGCCTATTTTCCCACTCATACACAAACAAAATCTTTGAGACTCATCAACATGTTTATTCAGGAGATGTTCAAAGGCATTGGTTGGCAACATGGGGTTTTTCATGTAATGGTAGTCTATAATGCACTAAATCCTTATTTTAACGCAATTGACTAAAAGATCTAGAGAATACAAAATGCCATTATGCTTACTGTTTGTCAATTATGAATAGAATATTCCCAATAAAACCTTCTTAAGGTTAATATTCCTAGTGAAGTCCTCTCAGGGTTAAGAAATATTAAGAAAACCAAACCATATTCTTAGAAGAAAGGCCTTGCATTCCAAACGAGATTTGTAACACCACCTGTTTCCCCAATAAGGGTATTTTTACTAACTAGGAGGATAGTAGACTGTTCCTAGACCTTGTGTTCCAAGACAAGTTACATTACTTCAATAAGATAGTTATAATCCTGAAGGTTATTCTCACCATCTGGATGGTGACATAATATTTTATGAAAAACTTTCATTCTTTTCCTTGTTGCCAGGATAGATTTTCCTGAGTAGAATGTAACTGAAGACTAACCAATGAGTCCACAGAGAGGGACAATAGGGAAGAGGGGATCGAGTTAGGCCATATAATCTTGCTTGCTTGTCAATTCAGAGCAGCTCCTTGATCTTCACTACCTTTGTGAGACTTGGTGTGTGCCCTTCTCTTGAGAAAAGCAAATAAAAAGACATTCTTTTACTCAGATCAGGCCCTGAAGATTTTGTTTAGTGTATTCTTATTACACTCAATTATGAAAAAGTATTTATTTACTAGGGCAAAACACTATTAAAGGCTCTTTTTTTTTTTAAAAAAGTCTGCAAATCTATATCAAAATCATTCAAGATTCCTTGAAAGAAATAACAACAGAATAGTCTTGTTCAATGACTTGATCACAAGTTATCAGTTGTGGAATGAAATAGAGAGATGTAAGCCTGCCAAAATGTTTTCATTGTATTAGGGTGGTCAAAAGCAGATATTTTGTTGAAGAGGAACTCCCTGTGGATGGTGAAATTCTTTAGATGCTCTTGTTAGCACGTGACATGATGTTGGTGCTTGCAAGACCCAGAACATCTCAGAAACTCCTAGAAGGCATTTGTACTAGTCAAGAGATTTGGTCTGCTCAGTCACCAAGCACAGAACAAGTGGATAATAAATGTCTAGTGTCCAGAGTATGATATACAGTTGGAATTACAAAGTATACAATTTGTCAACCATTGTGGTGGACAGTAAACTGAGTTCAGAATTAAAAGGGAAGGGGAGAGCAGGTTAAAATTATTTTGTTGTTATATATTTATGTTAGTTCCCTACATGTTAGAAATTAGAACTTTATTAGACATTTAATACAAAGTCTTTTTCTTCTAATCAGCCATTTCCTTCTTATTTTACTTGTCTTAATTTTGTTTATTCAAAAGTTTTAAAATTTCATATTTTTATCTTCTGTAACAATGCTAAGATTCTATTATTATTATCCCACTATCAAGAAGACTTCAAAATGGGCCAAAACTCCCTTCTACACTGGCAGTCCTGGGGAAAAGGTAGTTCTGTAGAAGGGGAGATAAACTAAGGCATAGGTACATAAAGTTAGAAGATTTGCGGGGACCTTACCATAAGATATTTTTGGTAACTTTGTGTTTCATAGTACTAACATGGAGTGTGTGTGTGTGTGTGTGTGTGTGTGTGTGTGTGTGTGTAATAACAACAAAAGGATTTTGGGAAGAGTTCCAAGCTACCTTTGCAAATGAGCCAGGCTAGAATTCCAAGAGCAATCAGAGACGTCAAAGATGGCTCTAAATGGAAAAGCAGGAAGAAATAAAAGAGTTGACTTCTAACTGAGAGAATTGATCTAATATGGAAAACTTCCAGTAAACATGGCAACTCCCATCAGGGCAAAATTGTTCAAAGCTGAGTTTTGATAGTAGCTTAGAGCAATATGAAATAAAATATACTGTCTCCAAAGGCCATACCTATTTTTAAGTTGTCCAATGAAAAGAAATTCAGACAAGACATAGGTTGGGAATACTTTTCAAGAGATACTTTTCCCTTTAGAAAGCATGAAAAAGATAATTGAGATATGAATGCACATTGAAGAAATGTTGAAAGTAGGAGCAGATAGGAAAATGCTTTCCCTATTTAGTGATCTATAGGGGACAGTTTCAGAGCAGAAGTACAGTGAAAACCTGAGCCAGAAGTTGTGGGTCATCATAGTGAAAAAGACAGTCTTTTTTTTTGCTTTTCAAGAGAAGGGCACACTCCAAGTCTCACAAAGGTAGTGAAGATCAAGGAGCTACTCTGACTTGACAAGCAAGCAAGATTATATATATGGCCTACCTCAATCCCCTACTCCTCCCTATTGTCCCTCTGTCGACTCATTGGTAAGTCTTCAGAGTTACTTTCTACTCGGGAGGTTATATTATTCTAATAATAATTCTGAAACCTGTACCATGTATCGCAAAGACCTTCCTTCTTAAGGGTTCAATGGAGGTAGCTGGGAGATGGAGAAAGAGAAATTATCATTATCTTTATCTTTCCCCCTGAATTATCCCACTCTACCTTTCCTATTAGTGTTCCTATCCCTTGGCCCCAAAACCTAAGAGTGATCCTGGATACCTTATCATGTCTGAAGCCCTGTGGACATTCTATGGTCAAGATTTGTCAGTGTCCCCTTTGCAGCATCTCTCATATGCCCTCCTTTGCCCCGATACTACTACAACCTGGTGCAATCCCTTATCACCTCATACCTGGAATAATGCAAAAGTCTGCTGATAGATTTGTCTGCCTCAAGTCTCTTTCTGCTCCAATCCATCCTTCTTTCAGCCTCCAAAGTCATTTTCTTAAAGTACAGATCTGACCATGTCACTAACCTCTTCAATAAGCTCCAGTGCTCCTTATCATCTCTAGGATTAAATACAAAATGCTCTGTTGGCATTCAAAGCCTTTCAAAACCTATCCCTTTCTTGCCAGTCCAGTCTTCTAGCACCTTTCTCCCAGATACATATTCTTCAGTCTAGGGATACTGGCTTCCTTGCTGTTCCCTGAACAAGATACTCCCTCTCTTGGCTCCTATTATTTTCTCAGATATAAATTTGTTGAATTCTACTTCAAAGTCAAGAACTAAACATACATTTGGGAAGGGATGAAAATATACTAGGCACTCAAATATGTAGCACAGGTACCCTTGCCAAGGTGCCATAATTACTTCTCTCTCCAAGTATAAGGACCCTGATGGGCATCACATCCAATCATAACTGTACTCTAAAGCTTTGGGACCCATCTGCTTGGCAAAATAGAAGCATAATATCTTAACTGAATATTTTTTTGATTGATTAGGATTGATTAGGAGTTTTATCCTCAAGTCCAACATTTATTCTTCAAAGCCAATTTTATATTATTATGTATTGTTTATATTTGCTTCACACAACTTATAGCCAACTTGACTTGAGAGTATTGAATCATGTCTTTTATTTCTTTTGTACCCCTACGGTATCTAGAAGAGGACTGACCACTCAATATATGATGATTGATTTGTATTGAAATATTTGATCATTTTGGATCCACTTCATTTGAAATTTCTAACATATGTCTTTTGAGTGACCTTGGCAATTCAAGTCTGTTATTTACTCTTAGAGGCCACAATCTGTCAATTGTTAGCAAGCTCCAGTAAGGGTTTATACTAAGACTGAGAAAAAAAATTCTAATCTGATTAACCCTAGACTTTAAAAGTCATAGAATCTTAAAAGTCAAAGAGGTCATCTAGAGCAACTCCTAATTGACATGAAATCCCTCTGGAACAAGGCATCTAGCTTTATCGGATCATTAAAGATCTCCAATAACTGGGAATTGGTGACCTCTCAATCAGTCCACTCAATTTGTGAACAGATCTAATTGTTAGGGAGTCTTTCTTTAAACTAAGCTGAAATCGATTTCCCTTGAACTTTCAAACTTTCATTCTAGTCTGCCCTCTAGGGGTAAGAATAAGTTTAATCTACTACATTATAAACTACAAGTATTTGAAGACTGATAATGTTTATCTATAGCTCTTCTTAAGTAACCCTCATATGTTATCAATCCCTCACAATCCTGATTTTGAAAAAGAGTCAAAATCTCATTATATTCTATACCCTCACATTAAATTCATCTTCATACCTTCATGATTACTAGGTGAAGGAAAAGTATAGAGACTATCACTACTCATCTCCATTCACCCCACTATGGCAATGTGATATAGTAGAAGAGCACTGGACCTTTAGTCAGACAACCTGAATTTTAGTCCTGGCTTTATATAAGTTTGGATAAATCACTCTTATGACCTATTTTCCTTATTTTTAAAAATGAACTCTCATCCTTCTTTCTCAGCAGCAGACCTCATTTTGTATTTTATAGAGAACATAGAAACTATCCATTGTAAGTTTCCTTTTCTCCACAGATGTTCTAACCCCCCCCCCAAAATCTTTACTTGTCTCTGTCACCCCCTCACACTTTTATCATCTATTTCATCTTTTCATTAATAAATTCTTAGAAAAAGTCATTTGTATTTGTTACATCCACTTCCTTACCTATCAATCACTTCTTAATTCCTTTAAGCTAGTAACCCATTCTGATACTGAACCTGCTCTCTCCAAGGATTTAACTACCCCATTTAGTCCTCATCCTACCTCACTTCACTGTAGCTTTTGCTATTTTGAGTCACTATCCAGGATACTCTATTTCATTGATTTTCATGACATATTCTCTTTCTGGTTCTACTCTTACATGCTGCATCATCAAGTGTCTCCTAATGTGACACATCGGTACCTGAACTGACTGATTAGCTGTTCCTAGAACCGACCTTGTCTCCATACCTACAATTCACTCTCTCACTTCTATGCCTCTTAGAATTCTGACTTTCATTTGAGGATCAGCTCAGGAGTCAATTCCTGAAAAGGATTTTCCTGCTTTCCACCTCCCCCCATTAGTTTTCTTTCACTCCTTCTTTTTCTCCCTTTTCTCTCTTGTCCTCTCCTCTTCCTTCCTTATAGGGCTAGAGACTATTTTTGCTTTTGAATGCTTAGAGACTTGTGTGTGTGTGTGTGTGTGCACATGCGCACATATATATGTATACCATGTATATAAACATATACTATGTTTTGTGCATAGTAGGTATTTATTAAATGTTGTTGAATATACTCGTGAATTCCCTTCTAGCTCTAATTATCAGAATATGGAATAATCAAAATTTTATAAATAATAAAAATATAAATTTAAGTCAATACTTTTAATTTCTTCCCTCACTTAACTTTTTACAGAAAATGTCAAGAATGGCTAGTAATGAATTCTTAAGCAAATAATAGAGATAGAGATTATTTTAAAAAGATAAATTTCTTACTTTCAATTAAATGAAATGGAAAAGCTTTTATAGAAACAAAATTAACTTAAAGAAGGAAACAGTTGATTAAGAAAATATATTTGAATCAAGGGTATCTGATGAGGGTCTGATAAGACTATGAGTATATAACACAAAAAGCTATTCTCCATTCAATAAGTGGTTAAATTATATGAACAAATAATTTTTTAACAGAAGGGGAAAAAACTAATAACAACTATCTATGGTTGCTTCAAATCACTAATAATAAGAGAAATGCAAATCAAAACATTTGAAGTTTCTTTCATCTTCCACTCAAACAACTGGCAAGGATGATTAACTATAAGTTATTCAATATTTGGACAAAGAATAAATGTATTAAAAAATAACACAAAAGAGAGTAGAGAATTAAACTTAGAAGGAGACTTAAATAAGCAGGATTGTTTCATTATTCTCATGGTAAATTTGTTGGTGACATTTCTGTTTGTCCTTCATTCTTGAAGAAGGCCAGGACATTGGTGCAAGTGAGTGAAGACTATGTGCAAAGTTACCAGCCTCACTTTCTCCTCCAGAGTCATATGGTCAGATTGTGGTCAGATATGGATGAAGACATTGGAGACATCCCTGGATACAGTGGAAGATCTTGGTCTTTTTAAGCTAGGGTCTTTAACATCTCTCAGTTTGTCCATTAAGAACTGAATGAAAGAAGTTTAAAATCTCATGTATGATGATTTTTTTAAAATGAAGGCAGTACACTAGAAATAAAATGATCAATACTGAAGCATCACACAAAGATAAACAGTCTAAGTTACCAGTGCTAAATGAAAATCGATCCAACTATTCTGGACAGTTGTTTGAAATCATAAGAATAAGGTGACTAAATTGTCTACACAGAAATCCATTGCAGGCATATGCTGTCAGAGAGAACAGCAGTACTTACTGGAGCAGCAAAGAATTGGATGCAAAATCAATTCCCATCAACTGAAGGCTGGCTAAGCAAGTTGTGGTACATGAATATAATATGTTTTTGTTCTGTAAAAAACAATGAGTATGAAGAAAATAGGGAAGCTTGGGGAAATTCATGAAATGATTTAAAGGAAAGCAGAGTGAGGATAACAAAATACACATTGTCTGCAGCAATAAAAAAGGAAAGAACCACAATCGAAAACTGAATGTGAAATCATTGTTTGACCCCAAAGACCTCACATTGTAAATGTACCTTTTTTTCCATTCTTTGAAGACAGTTAGGGGTTTGTGCATGTAGGATGCAGCTGAATTGACTGTATTTTTCTTCATTTTAATTGAGGTCACTTTTTTGGGAAGGAGAAAGTAAGAAAAATATAGGAAAATGTCATATAAGTATAAAAATATTTTTAAAGAGATCAAAATAACAATTGGATGAAAAAGAAAAGCCAAGAAAAGTCAAAATGACTACCTTGAATTTTGGTCCTACCAATTTCTCATCCACATTCTAGAGTTACGTTGTATAATGAAATGACTAAAATCCAGGCAATTGCAAAAAGGAAAAACAATGATACCAAATTAATTCACTAGATAATGTACCCTGACAACTGTATTATTACCATTTTTCAAAAAGAAAACCTAGACTTAAGAGAACGGGCAAATAAGTGGATGATCATTCTGTTGCTAAGTAGCAGAATGGGAAGTAAAGTTATTCAGTTAGACCATTAGAAATCCTGGATTATATTATACCCCCTCCCTTTTTAAATCACTAATACAATGAAAGAAAAATAAAAAATAATTACTTCAGAAAATTACTAAGCATTAGAAGGGAATATAATGTTCATGTTTGTTGACTACTTTAATTTAAGTCAACAGCAAACTGCAACAAATGAACTGCAAGTAATTCATCAACATTTGAAGTAATCACTGCTCAGAAAATGGAATAGATGAAAGGGGCTTCTTCAGATACATTTTTGAGAACCAGTAAAACAATATAATACATTTTTATTCTTGATTTTTTGAATTCTTGTATCAGAGATCAAAACCATGAATTAAACTATGTAACTTGTGGGGTAAAGGATTTCTGTCCCCCAATAATCATGTTTATGGAGTATTTTAGACTCAAAGTAGACCACAGTCTGAGGCCTTGACAAATTTAATCCTTAGAAAGGTTTATGCTCAGCACCCCTTTCAAAAATCAAAGTGGGGTTTTCCAGTTTCACTTGTCACTATCCTCACCTAACCCAGTATCACAAAGCTTCTTCCACAAATGCAGGATGCCACAGTAATTCAAAGCAAGACACAAAGATTTCCCTCCAACAGCCAAGTTTGCCATTTCCTTCCTAACCTCCAGAGTTGGCAGAAGCTCAATGACTGGCCTGGCCTTCCTGCTTCTGCCAGTTGTTAAATAAGCATGCATGGAAAGGAAAACAACACTGAAGGTGTTGACTGAAATGCAGTCAGAACTGGATACTACCTTGGACAAACTCTATCGCTAAAGAAAGAACTTGGAGAAATTTAATGTTGTTACACCAAAGGATTTATAAAGCACTTTCACATTTGCAAATCTTACTTTTCAGAGATAGTCCTCTCAAGTATGCTTTGAAAAAAGTGAATATGAGCTTTAACTTTAGTTTATAAGTTGTAAAAATTAGGGGAAGTAAATGATTTTCCCCAAGCTTAAGAGTGGTGAAGTTGGAGTAAGAATTCATAGAGCTGAAACTGAGGATTTTTCAAAATTACTCATAATACCCCAATACAATTTCTGGAAATACCTTTCAAGAGTTACTTCCATTTTTACACGCTGATGAAAAATGATGTTTTCTTATCCTGAAATATATCAATGAGTTCAGCAAATACCAATGGTGTCAAATGACTTAAATTTTAAAAAATAATTTTTATAATTTTACCATAATTTCTTCTATCTGGGCAAATCTAAATTAAAGACAAATTATAAATACTAAATTATAAATTACTAGCATTTATATAGTCCCTACTATTTTCCAGATACTGTGTTGAATGCTTTGCAAATTTTATCTCATTTGATCTTGACAACAACCCTAAGAGGTAGGTGCCATTATTAGCCTAATTTTACAGCTGAGGAAACTGAGGCAGAAGTGTTAAGTGATATGCTCAAGGTTATACAACTAATAGCTGTTTAAGGTTACATTTGAACCCAAGTCCTCCAGATTCCAGTCCAACATTTTATCCTCTGAATTATTATAATTATAAGCAGATATTATAATTTTTTTAGGTTTTTTTTTTGCAAGGCAAACGGGGTTAAGTGGCTTGCCCAAGGCCACACAGCTAAGTAATTATTAAGTGTCTGAGACCAGATTTGAACCCAGGTACTCCTGACTCCAAGGCCGGTGCTTTATCTACTATGCCACCTAGCCACCCAATATTATAATTTTTACTTTAAAAATTAAAATTTTCATCCTACTACCTCTACTATGTGCAAATGCACCATTATTTGATGAAGCTTGACCTATAGAGTCAAGACACTGGCTCAACAAAGATGAAAAAGTAACAGTTCCTGTTCTCTAAAAGCTTATGTTCTATTATGCTTTTATTTGGGTCCTGGAATACTTCACCTGCTCTGATTTTCAAATCATATCCATCTTATCTGAATTTAATCCTAGCTAACCTTCATTGTCTAATTTCTCAACATCTTATCTATTCAGGATAAATGGAAAATGCCTCAACATATTGCTACTGGGATCCCCTAGTGCAGTGTAAGCTGACTACTAGGTGCTGCTCAGCAAGTCTTTCATTCTACCCTTATCAGATCTTCATTACATTCCATAGGAGAGAAGTTCAGAAGTTTTACAATCTCCTTAAACCCTTAACAGCTATCTCTTGTTTTTATGCTGATGGTCTCATCTATTTTACTAAGAAGATTGAGGATAACAGAGGTGAACTCCCTCAACTGCCTTCTCATTATGTCTCAAAACCTCTTAAGAACTTTAATGCCTTTGTGTCCCTTCACTCTTATTTCAGAAGAGGCAGTCTACCTGCCCAAGGATAATCTCTCCACCTGCCTCCTCTGAGGTTTTTCATTCTCTCTCTCTCTCTGGCAACTTCAAAACTCTCCCTTTCTATTCTCTCTCTCTCTCTCTCTCTCTCTCTCTCTCTCTCTCTCTCTCTCTCTCTCTCCCTCCCTCCCTCCCTCCCTCCCTTCAATCCTTCAATGCCTCTCACATAATGTAGACACATAGATAATGTAAATACTCTTTTGTTTGTTTGTTTGTTTGTTTTAGATTTTTCAAGGCAATGGGGTTAAGTGACTTGCCCATGGCCATACAGCTAGGTAATTATTAAGTGTCTGAGGCTGGATTTGAACTCAGGTACTCCTGACTCTAAGGCCAGTGCTCTATCCACTGCACCACCTAGCTGCCCCAATGTAAATACTCTGTACAAAGATGTTGGTTGAAATAAATTACTGAGAAAAATCTGCTTATCACCTTGCCAACAACAATAACATAAACAATCCAAAAACTCTCTAATGCTTTTCTTATCCACTTTCTCATCTTTGTTTCTGAGACAAATCTTTGACCTTTTTGAGTACCCTTCCTCTTATCTCTCTTACTACTCCATTTCTAACAGTAGCTCACTGTTGAATTATTTTTCAGTTGTGACCCATTTTTTAGGTTGTCCTGTCAAAGATGCTAGAGTGAGCAGCTCATTTCACAGATGAGGAAACTGAGATAAATAGGGCTAAGTGACTTGTGCAGAGTCAATGAGTTAGTATCTGAAGTCAGTTTTGAACTCAGGAAGATGAGTCCAGGCCCAAGCTCTATTCATCAAGCTTTTCTTATTTCCACTTAGTCCCTCTTTTTTCTTTGTCCCAAGTAGTATTTAGAAGTTCTATCATCAGTCTTCTCTCTTCACACTCTCTTTTGCTGGGTGGTCTTCCACTCTCCCATTCTACCTCCATCTTAAGTAAATTGAAAAGTTCATCCAAAAACTAAAAATGCAGTCCAAAGGAGGCCCTTACTTCTGATTGGGGTGGGAAGAGAAGGCTTCACAAAGAAAGAAGCATTTGAGCTGGGACTTAAAAAATAGGAGGAAATTTTCAACTGGTAGAGAGCCAGACAGATTGGGATGCAGAAGGGGATAGTAAATACCACCCTCCAGGAATAAAAATGACAACAATAAAAGCAGGAAAAGTAGAGGTGCTCTTCAGGTATGGAAATAGCTCCATGAGTCTGGGGCTTAGGGATCGAGATGGAAAAAAATGTGGTATAACAATGGAATCAGAATTAGGAGGCCTGGAAAGCCAAGGGAATGAGATTTATTTTGTTAGGTAATGGAAATCTACTGAAAGTTTCCGGGCAGGGAAGTGATGTGAAAGGAGTGGTACATTAGGAAGACAAAGGGTGGGAGTGTGGAGGGGGATAGAAGCATTTAAAAACTGATTGAAAGAGAGACAGACCAGAGAGTTTTAGACTAATTAGAATGCTATTTACATGGTCCAGGACCTAGGTGAAAGGTCTGAGCTAGGGTAGGGCAGCTCTGTGGTACAATGAATAGGACATTGGGTCTGGAGTTAGGAAGACCTATCTTCCTGAGTTCAAATCCAGCCTCAGAGACTTATCAGCTGTGGGACCCTGGGGTGAGTCACTTAACCCTGTTGGCCTCAATTTCCTCATCTGTAAAAATGAGTGGAGAAGGAAATGATAAACATTCCAGAATCTTTGCCAAGAAAACCCTACATGAGGGTCATAAAGACTTGGACACAAGTGAGCCAACTTAGCAATAACAGGGTGATGTCAAAAGGAATGAAAAGAAGAGGCAAAGGGCAAGAGATATTTTAAAATATAATTAATTAGATATTTCAGGAGAGATGACTGAGAGTTTAATGTCACCAATCACAGGAATAAAGAGGTCAAGAGGAAAGGCAGTGTTTGGGGAAAAAAATTAACTTTGAAAATACTAAATTTGGGGAGTTGGCAGGACATTGGGAAACCAGTTGGTTATTCATTTATGTAATTCAGGAAAAATTAGGGACTAGAGAATGACATAAATGTCAACTACATAAAGATGACTGATGAAGCAATGGGAAGGAAAGAAACAGGTCTTTATTAGGTACCTCCCATGGGTCAAACACTATGCTAATAAGCACTTTACAAATATTATCTCATTTTATCCTTGCAACAAGCCAAGGAGTCAAGTCCTGTTATTATCTTCATCTCCCAGTTGACTTGCCCGTGGTCATTCAGCAAGTAAGTGTCTGAGATTGGATGTGGACTCAGATAGTCCTGACCTCAGACCCAGGACTGTCTCCACCACATCACCTGGCTGCCTCTATGGGAAAAACTGCATGATGTCCTCTACTTAACTATACAAAGACCTTAATGCTTCGTTCAAAGGGGTAATGGGGGTGGATCCAACCTTGTTTAAATCCCATGTGATATAATAAAGAACTGAAAAACAGTATAGACAAATGAGGCATTTGTCCTGACTCCACGAGTAGGAGGTGTTTTTTCACAGTGTATAATAAGTACAATGTAAGCATTCTGAAACCTATCTCCTCTGAGTAAAATGACACTGGTGAGGTTCAGAGGTGGTGTCAGACTATACTCCTAATGCACAATGGGGCTTTGTCTGAGAACATCTGAGAAGGCAGTTTATTAGTGAAAGCGATGAGCCTCTGCCAACAACTCAAGTTTTGCTTCTTTGGCAAGGACTCATTCAAACTGTAGTGGGACAAAGGAGATAAATGAATAGGAGCTGAGATTTGCAAATTCCACTGACCTGGACAGAGTCTGGCGTAGTAATTGGGACCTTCCCCCCGAAAGGAACTGATAGCCAGGGGGCCAAGGATATTAGCAGGGAGTAAGAACACTGGCCCTTTGTCCCTTTTAAGGGAGAATCTGTACTTCCGGTGGCATAGATGAAATGTGGGCAGGGATCTGGACAAACCTTCCACAAAGAAACACCAGATTTAAATCAAAATATTAAGAAAATTTGATGAATTACATCAATTCATCTCACTAAAGACGTGTTCCAATCCACTGAAGCTTGCCAATAAAGTATGGTTTTGAAGCACATAATAAAAGCAGGCTCTGTGGCACCCAGTACAAATGTTGTCTTATGTTTGCTGCTCTCCATTCCCTTACTGTCAGCTTTTCAAAAACATTTCCTAACTAAGAATGAAATGATTTAGCTTGTGTCCAGTGACCCACCTGACTAGTATTTACTCTACCTTTCTCCTGCCTCTAAAGAGTCTTTCTCCTTTTTTTGCTGACTAGCTTTGGGGAAGAGAATATAAAAACCTTAGACACTGAGATAAATGGGGAGTATTATGAGATTGGTCTTTTCAGCCACAATCAGGATAATGAAACCTCTGCTTTGAAGCCTTCTCCAGTCTCCTCAGCTGAAATTTCCCCCTTGAGTGAGCTAATAAAAAGATATTATACACACTGTTTTCTTTTTCTCTCATATTAGTCATATTGTGAAAGAAAATAGACAAAAACTACAATAAAAATGAAGTAAAAAATATGCTTCAATCCACATTCATATTCTATCAGTTCTTTCACCAGAGATGGATAAGGATTTTTCATTATAAGATTGTTGGAATTACCTTGGATCATTATATTATTCATAAAAGTCAAATCATGCTCACTTCCCTTTGAATCAGTTCATATAAGTCTTTCCATCATTTCTTACAGTCCAACAGTATTCTATTACAATCATATACCACAGCTTGTTCAATCATTTCCCCATTTGATGGGCATCCCTTCAATTTCCAGTTCTCATGCTCAATATTTTCATTGCAAACCATCAATATCCTTGCATTCTTGGAAATTCTTATCTAGAAATTCCTTTATCTTCTTCTAATTTTTCTTGGGTACCTTATAGCATACAGATGATTCATTTACTATTTTTAAATTTTGTTAAATGGCCAGCCTAATTCCTTTTGCACTGTTTGCTACTTCTTTCATGCTAAGTCAGTTTTGACCACCTTGGTTCAAAGCCTGGGACTTTTTATTCTCTATTATTCCCCTTCTCTTCTTTCATATATGATGAGACATAAAGATATGCCAACTCTAGCTCCATACCTTATATCAATCCCTTTCTCTCCATTCACACTGCTACCACTCTAATTCAGACATTAAGTTCCTTTCCCTAGACTATTGTAGAACTCTAGATGTCTCCCTGAATTCAACTTCTCCCTCTATTCCATCTTCCACAGAGCTGCTGAATTGATATTCCTGAAAGCATAAGGTTGACCACATCACTCCCCTCACTTCAATGCCTCTAGAATAAAATCCAAATTGTTTTGGCATTTGAAGTCCTTTATTATCTTGCTCCAACCTCTCCTTCTGGGTCAACTGTACATTACTCACTAGCATATAGTCTACATTACAGTCATATTAGTCTACTCACTGTTCCTAGTACTCAAAGAAATAATGAATATGATGAAAAAATAGAAGCATGGAAGTTATGTGAACTGATATTGTGAAGTAAGCAGAACCCAAAAAACAATATGCACAATGATAACAATAAAGTGAAAATAACAACAATAAAAATTTTAAAAGGAGTATTATAAAATTTATATGACTGGTTAGCTCTAAAGGAGAATTGTACTTCCTTGGAGCAGCTAGGTGGCGCAGTGGATTGAGCACCGGCCCTGGAGTCAGGAGCACCTGAGTTCAAATCTGACTTCAGACACTTAATAATTACTTAGCTGTGTGGCCTTGGGCAAGCCACTTAACCCCATTGCCTTGCAAAAACTAAAAAAAAAAAAAAAAAAAAAAAAGAAAAGAATCTACCTCCTTCCTTCATTGAAGAGATGGAAAATTATAAGTAGGGTATAATTCATGAAATATCACACTTAACTGAGGTGCTGGTTAATCTTGCTAATCTATTTTTTTCTTTTCTTATTCTTTGTTATAATCTCTCTCTCTCTCTAGAGGGATTAGAGGGGAGAGAGGAAATTAAAGATGAAGGTGATATAAAATTAGAATATAGCAATAAAAATGCTGATTGAATTGAGTGATTAATTCTTTGCAATTTACTCCAAACCATGCATCTCTTTGGGTCCCTTAAACTGTACTCAGGTCCTTTTAGATCTCACACACACTCTCTCATCAGGATCAAAAAAAATTTTGTATTTACCCCATGACCCTTATTTCCCAACCCTGGGCTCCTGATTTTAAAGGGGTTAAAAAGAAAAAAATGGTCCTGATTCTTCAATATAACGAAATTCTTTTTTGTAGATACAAGAGGACTTCTCATTTTACTTAAAACAATTTTGTCCTGTGATCTTCAGTCTATCCACACTTTCTTGTTTTCACATTCTACTCTCCCTCTCTATTTGATAGAAGGTAGGATTATTAGCTTTCATGAACTATACATCCCAGTCAAACTGGGTCTATTAGCTGTATACTGTATTTAATGTTTCTTCTTCTATCTCTGTGCTTTTATACAGTCTGTTCACCAGATTGTAATGAATGCTTTCCAATATATCTCCCTTCCCAAAGCTTTTCACAATATTCTGAATACTGAAGATATTAACAAGTTATTTTTCCTTCTTCTTCCAGATTGAGACTTTTGGCATGGTAAACTAGGTTGACTTCTGTCTTGATTCTGAGACCTGGAAAAGACCTAAATTTATAAAGGTCACTTGCTACATCCTGGGCCATTGTCAACCATCTTAACTCTTATCTTGCTACTGGACTCTTCAAGGAGAGAATGAGGCTAATGATTTTGTGCAGCTCTTCCTGACTTAAATCCAATTTACTCACAAGTCAAGATATTACCTTAGCTTATCCTTTTCAAGAATGAGGGATGATCAACAACAAGAATGCCTTCCTCACACTGCATCTTAAGGTTTCCTTTAAGGCTGAAAATTTTTAAAATCTTGGATAAGAAAATAAAGGCAAAGGGGGCATTGATTTTTCCTTACTACTACCTATTGAAGGCAAGCTATTGCAAAGAGAAAAGGTGCTTTGTGAAGTACCAAGAAGTGTTTGCATCCATAGGGGAAAAAAACATGGAATCTGGATGTATACTATGATCACTTTTTTTAAAACTTCACTTAACGTTTTGCATTCCTATCTCATGATTTTCTTTCTTTTCCCTTTGTTCTCATTCCTATTATAAAAGATGACTAATATGTAAATATGTTCAGTAGAAATATACATGTACAACTTTTACCAGACTGTTTGCCACCATGGGGAGGGGGGGAGAGAAGGATGGTGGGAGAAAAATGTGCATCTCAAAAATCTGCAAATGGATGTGTTGAAAAACCATAGCATGCAATTAGAAAAGAAAAGAAAATTTCATTTAAAAAAAGACCATAGTGCTTGGGAATGGGATTTAGATTTCTGCTTCATGGCAGGAAATACTGGGAAGTAAATTCCTGGCCAGAGATATAGTATACATAAATATAAATGGCTGCTATGAATATATTTGCCAAATTCTTGATAATCTAATCAAAAGGGATTTAAGCTAAAAAGGATGGCAGGGGAAGAAGAAAACTACCTATATTTCCCTAAGTTAGATACCAGAAGAATATCTCTAATGAAGGAAGAAAAATAGCAATTCATATAGGCAGCTTATATCAAGAGCACAGAATATGGACCCAGAGGATGAACATTTAAATGCTACCTTCAATGATAACCATCTTTAGGACTGAGGATAAGTGTCTTTATATATGTGATCCTCAGTTTCCTCATCTGTAAAATGGGAAGTTAGACTAGATAACCCTAGATAGGTCTCTTTTAAGTTTATGATCTTATGATTCTTGGAAAATCTCATAGGAGACCAAAGTCTAAGAAAGGAATTGCTGGCAAAATCCATGAGCTCAAATATCTATATACCTGGGATAGATAACTTATTAGTATCCAAAGTGACCTGGAAAGGTTAGCATTTGACTGAATATATAAAGATTAATATCAATATATATAAATTCAATTGGAGGACTTTGGAAACAAGGTATAAATTATCACAAAAATTTGAATTGTGAATATATGTGTGTGTAGAGAAAGAGAGAAGAGGAAAGAGGTCATATTTTAAATCCCAGAGAATGAAAAAAACAAAAACCTGCTCTTTAGTTTAGAGGCATCTGCTACTATTATTTCTTTGTATTTCTTTTTAAAACTAAAGCCACTTCAATTAATCTCACAGGTAGAAGGTTTTTTTTGTTGCTGTTTAGTTATATTCAACTCTTTATGATCCCACTTGGAATTTTTTTTTAGGTTGGAATTTTCTTGGTAGAGATTCTGGAATGGTTTAGCATTTTCTTTTCTCTTTCATTTTATGGATCAGGAACTGAAGCACACAGAGGTAAGTGACTTGTCCAGGTTCATACAGTTAGTAAATGTCACACAAAGGTCAAATTTGAACTCAGGAAGAGGAATCTTCTTGACTACAGGCCTGGTGCTCTATACTCTGCATCACCCAACTGTTCAACAGATTCATATATAGAAATACAATGGCCCAATAGTCTTAGTATAAATTTTAAGCTTTAATAATGCAACTATCAAAATGAATTTGTGGCAATGACTGCCACCTAGTGACTTAATGAAGTAACTACTAGGAAAAGTACAGCAATTAAACTGAAGAAAATGTTTGTCATTTGGATAATTTCACAAATATCTATACTCTGGTATACTGGATAATCTGGAATGCTTCCCGAAAACTTCTAGTGTATATCACTGCATTCATACAGCTCTGACCTTTCCCAAAAGAGTTAATTCCTTTCCTAATATTTCCCTTACTTTACTGGAGTATCATCTGAAGTTTCAGAAGCAGAGTTTTTACACAGATGCTATGTTCCCTAGGAGGCAGGAACTGTAACTTTTTTTTAGTTTTTTTTTTTGCAAGGCAAACGAGATTAAGTGGCTTGCCCAAGGTCACACAGCTAGGTTATTATTAAGTGTCTGAGACAGGATTTGAACCCAGGTACTCCTGACTCCAGGGCTGGTGCTTTATCCACTACGCCACCTAGCTGCCCCTGGAACTGTAATTTAAAAAAAAATTATTTCACCCATTAGACAAATATCAGCCAAAGAAGCATTTATTATCTAGGTTTAAATATTTCCAGTTAATTAGAGGCTATTTAGGTTGCTAGAGTTAAGGAGGCAGGCTAGATTTCTTCCTTTCTGTTTGCTAGCTACGTGACATTAGACAGTGGACATTTCACCTCTTTACAAATAAAATCATTTTCCTTATTGCTAATATGAGGACAATAATGGAAGCATCTGCCTCTCAGGGTTGTTGTGGGGATAAAATGAGATAATGTTTGTAAAGCTCTCTACTATTAAGTGGAAATTACTTTGCAAACCTTACAGTGCTTTGTAATAATAATAATAATAATAATAATTGAAATTTTGTAATATGTAAAAATGAATAAAAATGCTTTAAACACATTTTCTCATATAATCTTTATCTCCATATTATAAATCATGAAACTATAGGCAAAGGTGTATTGGAAAATGTTTCCCTAAAAATGTTTGAAGGCCATACTTTTAAGTTCAACCTGTATTATTAAACTTTTAAAAAGTCTATCCAATAAAAAAAAACAATAAATTCAACCCTGATTTGTGGCATTTTCCAGTGTATAAACACACTGAAAATTTAACAATAGGTTCTCCAAGGTCAGTTTCAGCTGGCTTAGCATATCCCTATTTTGTCTTCTAAAGTTACATAACTTGTCCCATAGTCAAACAGCTAATAAGAATCAAAAGTCAGAATCAAATCTAGGATTTTCTTGAATCCTAAGACCAACATTTCCATACCACAAGGAATTGCTAATAAATTTAATGATTATTTATTTATTTTTGTATTATATTATATTAATGTTATATATTATTTATAATAAATTTAATAAATAAAGGGCTATAGAAATGAAGCCTGTTGTTGTGACTTAGATGTTTCTTCATGGCATTGAGATGACACTTGGTCTTACCAAGCTCGGAAAAACTTCAAGTATATTATAATGTTTTTGACCTTTATTTGCAAAGGAGACCACAACATCAGGGAGGTGATACCATGACAAGCACATGAATTGGATTTGAGTGAGGGAGGCTGTGCTAAGCCATCAGCCTCACTTTCTCCTCCAGATCCATCTGGGTCCAGTGTCCAGATATGAATCAGGACAACTGGAGATGATTCTGGATGCGAGGCAGTCAGGGTCATACAGCCAGTTATGTCAATTGTCTGAGGCCACATTCGAACTCTGGCTTCAAGGCCAGTATTCTACCCACTGTGCCACTTGAGTGAGTTAGCAGGTAGGCCGGCAACAGATTATCAATCAAATTGCAATTCAAGGATCAGTCTTTCTAAATTTTAACTTTGGTATTTACCGACCCTGATGTTAACAGTTTCTATGACAGAAGATAGGGAGTTCAATATGAATTAGTGAGAGTTCACAGACTGATGAATAATGGATTAGTAAAGTATTGTTGTTTTTATACCTAGACTTTAAATAAACCACATCTATGAATACAGGCACTGGGAAATAAACCTGAAGTTTCATTTCATGCTACCCAAGCAAGAGAGAGTATATATATATTTATGCATATTGACTTCCCTCAATAAAATGAAAGTTTACTGAAGGCACAGACTGCTTCATTTTTTTAATCTCTAGATTTCCAGTGTGCATAATGCTTGGTGTTTAATAAATAGGCATTGAAAAAAATTTTGATTTAAGATGAGGGAATGAGGTGAAGGAAGGCTTCATGGAATCAATGTTGTAAGCAGGTAATTCTGACCAAGATTTACTAAACCTTTGGTCTAAATATTTTTCCTCTTATTTTAAAGCATAGATTCAGATAAAATGGAATACAGAACATATCATAATTCATACCAAAGAGAACAGTACATTTAAGCACGGAGAAGTGGAATCAAAGAAGTATGGACAAAGAAGGAATGGAGGAGAGTTCTTTCATGTATTCGTTCATTTGGCAATCATTTGCTAAGAGCTATTATTTACAAAGCATTGTCATAGCCACTAGGCCCCACAATACATAAAGCTTTCAAGGGTGTAGGCCCATTTAGAGAAGAACACGGCAGGGCTCATTTACTTGGATAGGCTTTCAAGTAAATTGGATCCTTGTACTCATTTTCAGAGTAATCTTGAATCCCGGAATCAGATCTGGAATCCCACTGATTCTTTGGGAAGATTCCAGGTCTGTGGTTTCCAACTTTTATGGCCACAGAGTGATAAGAGATCTCTCTGATTAAGTGGCTCAGAATAAAAAGTGAACATACTCCTAATAGAAAGATATTTGTTTGAAAGAATGTAATCACCTTCAGAGCAAGGTTTATTTTTGAGTTTGTTTCCCCAAGTGTCTAGCCTAGTTTATGATATGTGATAGGTATTTAATAAATATTTATTGATTGTCTAATTGATTGAAGAAAACCACTTTGACATATGTATATTAGTACATCTATATCCACATCCATATATATTATACATATTTTTCAAATGCACTTAGATGCAATTGTGTTTAATAAAATACACATTCATTTTAAAGCACAACTACATTTTGTCATTATATATATATATATTTTCCCCAATGAACAGATATTACCAATATGGTACAACTATTAGTATAAATAATTACTCTACTACTACTACCAATACTAGTCTTTCAGCATCAAAGCGGACCACACCATTGGAGGCATGAGTTGCACAGTAATGTTATTATAGTGAGGGGTATGCTTTAGCAGAATTGCTCCATCCCAGGGCCTGATTTCTATTGGAGATAGTCTGGCTGCTGGGGAGTCTCTTGGCCTAAAATGGTTTTAATTCTTCCCATATCAGTGAAACCCCACAACACATCCTCCATGCTGGGCAAACCCTAGTTTGCACTCTGTGATGTATCTCAAGGGGGCAAATCATCAGTACAGTCTTTCCTCTCAAACTTTCCATTTTTGCATAGGGAGCCGCTCATCAGTATAATACAACTGGCAACAGCTTTGAGACTAGGACAATACCATTCATGGGGCTATGTTGCTCTGTGGTCAGTACACTCCTGAATCTCGTTCTCATCAGATGCTGCCGGAACTGAGACCCTTCCAAGGTGCAGCCCCCCCCCCCCCCCATTCCAGAGTGGCCCTGCCTTCACAAAGAAAAGAGAACTTTCCCTGGGGTTTCAGATAGCTTCTCTGCGGGACCATACTGAACACCTCACAGCCTGTCTCCCCCTCTCTGGATTCAGAGATCTGAACCCAACTCCCTTTTGATTGGTTGAAGGCAACAGAAGAGACCATCACCTGTCCTTTAGGAATGGAGCTTGCCTATCCCTCATGATCAATCAACTAATGTTTCAACATGGAACCCTTCTCCACTTTGGTCTTAGTATGACTAATCATAAAGAAATACTTGAATTTTTAAAGTTAGAATAGGTTCCATACATTAGAAAAGTTTTGGCAAATATACCTCTAGATCAGATTGGATTTTCTGCATTGATTCTGTATCCTGGATGGGTATTCTTGAATCTAACCCAGAATTAGTCAGAGAACTTGGAACAGTTGTTACCAAAATGCACAAGGACTTTTGATTTTAAATGTTTGTACAATCATTACATTTATTATAAGAAAGTTTTAAAATGGTTTCTAACTCATCTACCAGTAAATTTGCATTAGTAACTGAATGGAAAATACCTTCTACCCAATGTTATAAAATCACAGGCAGGTAGGCAAGAATGGGTCTGCTAGTTAATACTTAGCTGGGAACCCACTGTTGTGTTACTATGGTCCTGCCTTCAAGACAGACCTAGGTTAAAGAAAATTCTAATAATATGTTCTTTTATATTTTCTATATCCAATTACATTCAACTTTTAAAGTAAAAGTATGCTAATTTAATCTGAAGACCAAATCATACTTACAGGGGTCTGAAAGCAGCAGAATAATTGGGTAAGAAAGGGGTGATTTCGTGCCAGAGCCAGGATTCTTTTCTCTGTCATTGTGCACTCTACATCGTCATCCTGGAGGATCACATCCTTCTTCAGTACTTTCACAGCATAAAGATTGCCAGTCTCTTTTATTCTGGCAAGCATCACCTTTTATAAAACAGAAATCAGGAATGTTAGGGAACATACATTGTGGGTGTACCTGGAAAAAAAAGGTCGACATGGTACTGGATTTTTACTTGGATTTATATCTGAATCTTGGCTCTGCCACTAATTACCTGGTCTTGGGGAAAGACAATTATCTCATTCTGGGTCTCAGTTTCACAAGTTTCACAAAATGAGGGGTAGAAAAAAATGACTTCTAAGAACCCTTTGAGCTCTAAATCTATTGTTCCATGATCATTCAAAATAAAATCAACAACCATTTTATTAATTTAAGACAAAACTAACCTTCCCAAAACTGCCCTTTCCCAACATTCGGATGAACTCAAAATCTTCAATACCAAGTCGGTTAGATGAGGATACACCAATGCCATTTCCTTCTTTTATACTTTCCTTTCCTTGTCGTTTCAAGGGTGACCTAGAAGTTAGTTTCTGGAGGAGGAAAGAGCAAGACGGTTACTCAGAAATCTCAAAGGAAGTCCATGATATTTTGACCTCAAAAGGGATGGATAGTCCCAGATAGCTCACCTTCTTTAATTGTCAAGAATATAAAGTATTGATAAAACACATATATATTTAGTCACTATATATATACATATATATATATATGTATATGTATATAGTCACATTTTCCCATGGAAACATGGAAACAAAATTTCATCAGCACTCCATCAACAACTTCAAAACTCCTGATTTGTGGTGCTTTACCATTATTTCTGGGGAATCATTTTTAAGTATGTAACCCTTTGTATTTAGTTTGGTTTGTACTTAAAGTTAAATATAGTTTATACTTAAAGTTAAATATAAAGAAGGGAATAGTGTGCCATGACAAGCTTCAGAAGACTTGAATTCTTGCCTAATTCTGACTGTTAAGTCTTTCCTGGCCTTAGTATGCTTCTAAATGCAGGAATTTTGACCTATCAAAATTTTATTTTCCAAGGCACTACAGAAACGATAGGAGCACTTAATAATATTTGTGATTTGAGAAGTATCAAAGAATTGAAAATGAAATAGATGTCTAGTGACTGAAAATGGCTAAATGAGTTGTGGTGCATGAATTTAATGGGAATATTACTGTACCATAAAAATAACTACAGAAAAGCATGGGAGGTCATAAACCAGCATAAAGACAAGAAAATAGAACTAAGGAAGCAACAGAAATAATAATGTGAAAAAATCAGCAGCAAAATAATTGAAATTAAAGTGCTAATGACCCCAAAGAAGAGAAATAAAAGTCATCTTTTTCCATCTCTGGGGATTATTATTCATTTTAAATTCAATTTTAATCATTCAATTTTAAACTTTTTGTTTTAAAGGATTACACACAGGGTGGGAGGGATACATTGGGAAGTGTAGATGAAAGATATGAATGACATTTTTTTTTAAAAAAAGGGAAATCCCTATCCTACAAAATATTTTGGCAGAGTTTAGATGTTTATATGTCAAAGATATTGTATAAGGGATTTCTGCACTGTTAGGATGTTGGACCAGATGGGATGTTGAAGTAGATGATCTCTGAGATCCCTTCTGGCTCTAGATTTCTATGATTTCTTGGAAACTGTATGGTCTCACTTTAAAAATCAGACCTTGTATTTCAAGAGAGCCACCTGCTGGTCGTTTCCCTAGGGGAGCCACCTTCAACACTTGCACTCAGGATTTCAAGATCTGAAAACTTGTGGCCTTGGCTAAATAGAGAATATGTTCAACCAAACCTGGCTGTGCCCACCAAATTCACACTTTTTTCTTATGACATAGTCACAGTTATTGCCCTCCCCTTTTTACCCCTCCCCCACCATGATAAGAAGTTTCTTGGAAGGCAAAGTGATTTGTGATTTTTCAGGTTTCTCATATTTATAATAGTAAATCTACCACCTGGAAAATTTAAAATGTCTATAGTTTTTTACCCTTTTAGACAATGAAATCTTAGCAATTTACTCTCTGGTTATTGGATTAAAAATTCAGGCATCATGCAACCCTCAACTCAATCAAAAAGTACATTCAACGATTCTCTCCCAACAAAACTTTGACTAGAAATTTTGAGTGCGCGTGTATTAAAAATATTAACTCCTATTTCATTTCCAGATCAGGGAAAGAGTTGATGGAGAAAGAGATGTGGATACAAGAGCAGAACTTAAAATTTCATAGTATTCTTAAGTTTCTAATAGCATTTTCTCTGTTCCTCTACTTGGTCAGGCTTTTTTAAATTTTTTTTATTTTGTTTTAAAAGATAAATATTTTAATGATTCTTCTTTAAAAAAATCACTATCATTTCCTAATGGCTCCACTGTACCATGGAATATGTTCCATGTAATAAAATACAATTAAACAAATCAACACATTGGATATATTTGAAAAATGTATGCTTTATTATATATGTATTATATTATTATAACAAATATAAATCATATATTTATTTATGCTTATATTATAGGTTTATAACATGTGCATGTTTTGATACATGTTATAAATATATAAAATATTATAAGTATATATAATACATTTGTATGCTTTTTTAAACTCATCATTCTGCAAAATATGCTTTCTTACATTTACCTGCAGACTTCTGCCTAGACTCCTGAGGAGAGAAGTATTATATTCTCTTCCTCTAGAACCTATTATGACTGTCGCAGGCAAGTTGGGAGACTGAGTCCAAAGGGAGTACAAGATCAACAAATTTGGAAACTGTTGGAAGAGAGAGGGGCAAGGTGAAGGAGAGAGAAGTACTGAGGATGAGGATGAGGATAAGGTAGAAAGATCTATTAAGGAATCCCATTTCTGTATTTTTCTTAAGAGCTTCATGAAAGACTTTATCAGATACCCTAGGCATATCAATTCCCAAATATTTCATGTGATTTTTGGGGATATAAATTAGGTTTTAAACATTTTTGATGTTTATTTTTAGTAAAAATGTTTTAGGGTATTTATCTTATTTGCTATCTTTTAAAAAAATTTTTGGTTGAAGGGGCAGCTAGGTGGCGTAGTGGATAGAGCACTGGCCCTGGAGTCAGGAAGACCTGAGTTCAAATTCGGCCTCAGACACTTAATAATTACCTATCTGTGTGATCTTGGGCAAATCACTTAACCCCATTGCTTTGTAAAAAAATAAAAATAAATTTTGGTTGAGGTATTGAAATTTTTTAGATATAGCTATATTTTGACCCCTTAATTTATAAGTGTTAATCTCTTCAATATCTTTCTGTCATAATTTTTCAGAAGTAGAAGAAATGTACAATTTTTTGGAATCCAAAGCATGAGTTTCTACTTTATCCTGGTTTAATTTCATCTTATTGAGCTTGGTTTCTAATTCTCTAGTCAATAAAAATCTTTTTTTTTTGACTGATTCTGCTGTCCATTATGCTTACTTGTTTTGAATCATCTAGAGAATTTATAACCATACTTTTTATACTTTCATCCAAGATGTTAATAAAAATGCTGAATAGGATAAAACCCAGGATAAATTCACTTTGCATCCAAAGGAAATCAATTTCAGGCTAGTACTGATAAAAAACAAATTGATCATAGCATAGTTCAACTAGATATCAATTCATTTAACTGTAGTGTCATTGAGCACACATTTTTTTCCATCTTGTTCACAAAGATATCAAGAGGTATTGCAACATATTTTGCTGAGATCTAGATGTACCATATTTGCAGCACACCCCTGATTATGTTTTAAAAAAATGAAGTTAGTTTGACATTACTTATCCTTTGAGAATTCCTACTGACTCTAGCTTCATCAACTACTGTTACTCCATTCTTGAAAAATGCGGTTGTTGCCTGTCTCCTAGTATTTGTCCCTGATTTTCCAAAGACTGATGACAGGGGCTCCATTAACACATCTGTAGAATAGTAGTGAAGCCACACAAGGCTCTGCCATCCTAGTTCTGTGGTCTTCTTCTGAGTTAACTTCTTCTAAGCCTTGGTTTCAACAGTTGTAAAACAGTAACAATAGTACTTGACCTGTCAACCTCACAGAGTTATTATGAGGATCAAATGGATTATGAAAGCAAAATTCTTTGATATAACATCATATAAATATATTAGGAGGAAGAGGAGAGCAAAGATTTCAATATCCTTGATTTAATTTTTCTAGAAAATAGAATTTAAAAGTGACTAGGAAATCTCTCCCTATCATCCCTTTTATCTTGGCCTTCAAGTCAGCCTCTGGCTGCTTGTGCCAGACTGTATGTATTTGGGACCATCAAAGGTGACAATCTCCCTGGCTACTTCTGGCCAAGTGGGAACCCTATACTGAAGGATCTTGGCATCTCGGCATGATGTGGCAAACCTGAGTAGTCCCTTTGTTCTCTTCTTGTCATGAGGGCAGGCTGCCACATCAATGAAAAGAAACAGCAGTTTCAGAGTCTCTTATTTCAACTCTTTCAGGTAACCAGTGGCGTACTCTGCCTTAAAACTCCCATAAGCAGTGGGTGTGCGAGAAGGGAGTGGATGGAATCTTTTATTGTCTTGAGCATGCTTCCAAAACTTATGTTATCCTTTGTATTGATTCTAATTGGTCTTTCAACTACAAGTCACTCTCCATTCTAGTCTGAATTCAACAGAGCAGCCAAAGTGATTTTCCTAAAGTGTAGGTCTGATTATATCATCCTTCCATCCAATAAACTCCGCTGGCTTCCTCTTTATTATTTCTAGGATCAAATATAATCATCTTTGTTTGGCATTTAAAACTATTTACAACCTTGCATCCTCTTATTACTCATCATTCTCCTCAGTGCTCGCACTCATCATTCTGCTCCATCCCCCCCCCCCCCCAAGACTTCATCTCTTCTCTCCAAATTAAGTGCTGGCTGTCCCTTAAGAGGGAATGCATTCTTTCTTCTTAGAAACCTACAACAATACAGGCAGAGGACATCACTGTTCTGTGATGCCCAGATGTATCAACTGCTATTCCCCGACCCTTGCAATCATGAACTAGGAAAGTGGCAAAACAACTCAACTTACAAGGGACCGCAGGACTGAGATGTATGAGGAAGTTTGGCGGGGGGTGGCTTATTCGAGTCTAATGTCTCTATTTTACTCAAACCCAGAGAAGCGTTTTTACTCAGTGCCTCTGGATGGTGCTGTATCCTGAGTTCAAATCCTACCTCAGACACATGCCAGACAACCATGGGCAAATCACTTAACCCTCTGTGAATCTCAATTTACTTATCTATAAAGGATAATATGATATATAGACTATGTAATACAGTAATATAGTATATATAACATATAGTATAAATATGCATAGTATGTAATTGTATATATAGTATAAATAATATAATAGTATATATTATATACAATAACAGTATCTATAGTATAATATAATAGTAATAGTACTTACAGAAAAGTTATGAGGATAGCATATCAGAGGATATTTTATATTTATATGAATTTATATATTCTCATACGACATATCAGAAAATATAGGTAAATAAACCCATAAAAATTTTATGGGGGTTATACAAAAGCTATACAAAAGCTAGCTGTTGTTGTGACCGATATCCAAAATCATGCACGGAGTAAATAGTAAAAGATGGACTCTGGCTTTTCTTCAGAGGCCGCTAGATGGCGCAGTAGATAGAGCTCTGGGCCTGGAGTCAGAAAAATCTGAATTTAAATTTGGATTCAGATGCTTAGGCAGTGTGCGCTTGGACAAAGCCACTTAACTGCTGTTTGCCTCAGTTTCCTCATCTGTAAAATGGGAACCATAATCTCACCTACTTTCCAGAGTTGTTATTAACACAGCTAATAAATGCTTATTGCTTTCCCCAGTGAGACCCTCCTTCCCTCCATAGGAAGTCCTTACTGACATACTGAAAAATGCTCCATACTTGCTGTGTGACCCTGGGTAAGACACTTAAACCTAATCCCGCCCCCATTTAAACAAAAAATAAAGAAAAAAATTAAAAAGTCAATGGAACGAATTACAGAATCCAAGAACTTTAATGTCAGCACAGACCTCAGAGATCATCTAAAGCCATCATGCATATAGAATGAAACTGAGGCCCAGAAAAGTCAAAGCCTTTATCAAGGTCGCACGGCAAGTCAAGGATAGCCTCCCCCACTGCCAAGTCTGATGCTCTGTCAACTCTACCCTGTGTTATTTTTTGGTCCTTCTCTTTCTTTCTAGATCTATAAGGCACTATTACATATTTTAACTACAAGTGAATACAACTAGGCAGACAGGACAATCCCTGACTAATGGTAAGACGTTCATTTACAGAATAAAATGCTCTTAAAAGAAAGCAATAAAAATCCACTGCATCTGCCCAGGTCAGCTTTGAACCAGAAGATTAAGGTTTTTAGAGTTGAGGACTCCAAGTCAAATTTCCCACATGTCTACAGCCCATAAAGGTAACACATGAAAGAAAGCAGAATCTCACCGAAGCTGGAGAAATATTTCCGGGTTGAAGGCCCATTCCTGCCAAGGTCTTTGCTAATTCCACTGCGTTCACCCCACAGTTGGGTGCCACATTGGCTTGGCATCTTTTATGTACATTCATTTTACAGACTGGGGAAAGAAGGACAGAAGCCAAATTTATTAAAGAAAAAAAGGGGAGGGGTTTTGTATGGTCGAAAAGCCATACATGGTTTAATGGACTGAGTAGGGGTCACACATCCTATAGCTGACATATCTTCTGACAAAAAGCTACAACTGGTTTTAGAGTCACCATAATGCCACTTTGGTGTGCTGGACAGAGACAGAACACTGAGAATATTGCATAATAACACATTTAACACATTTATTTTCTCTGTGATAATGATGTCATATATTCACCCAAACTATCTATCTATCTATCTATCTATCTATCTATCTATCTATCTATCTATCTATATATATATAATTATGCACAGCACAATAATCCTGTTGGCTCAGAAAAAAATTGGGGGCATGAAGAACTATGATTTAGTTAATACGGATAACTCTCAAGTGAAAACTCCCTCTACCAATGCAGATCAGGAACTCATCTTCAGCTTAGAATCTTATACAGTTGCATGGGACACTGAGAGGTTAGCTAGTTTTCTTGTCTGTGGTCCCCCAGCTAGTGTGTGTGAGAAGCAAAACTTGAAACCACATCTTCCTGACTTCAAAGATGATCCTCTATCCATTAAATGAAATGATCATAAAGCACTCAGAGCCTTGGTGCATAGTAGAAACTATTTAAATATAAGCTATTATTGTTGTTATTATTACTACCACATTCTGTGTCAGCCTCTCTGTGACTTTAAAATAAAAAGTTCACAGTATGGTTAATTTTAATTTGAATAAACATAAAGAAGCAGGAACAGGTCAACTATGTTTCTTTCATCAGTGAAACAAAGGACCAATATCATGCTAAACGGACACAGTTGAAACATTCTCTCTGGTGGCAAACCTCTGAATAATGACACCTGCTGTTTCTGGGTATTGTAGAGGCTAGAAAGACATGCTGCACAATAGTCAGAGCATCCTGTGGGGTTGTGGTTCTCAGGCTGTGGTTCCATACTGCTTCACAGAAATAATCAAGGGTTTTTTCCCCCCAGCCACTAAACATCTTTTCTTTTTAAGGTCATCACTGCTTCGTTCTAGTTTCATGCAAATTTAAAACAATATAAGAGTCAAAAAGATAGTAAGGCAATATTAGTTGCAAATGTTTCCAACAAAAGTATTTTGCTTCTCATTTTAAGCTGTCGGACTACAGATACAAAGCTTTAAAAACTTTGTAGAGTAGCTAGGGTTGCCATATTGTATACTATAGGAAGGAATTATTAAAAGGTGTCATGGCAGCTTCAAAAGTTCAATATATAAATGAGCCACTGAGTAGACTAGATGATCTCTGAGGTCTTTCTAAGAAAGGAGGTTTTTTTTTTTTTGTAACCTTTTCCTCATTGAAAAAAAATCTAGGTAATTTAATTATCCCTAGTTAAATGTTGTTTTGTTTTGTTTTTATAAGGCAATGGGGTTGCCCAAGGTCACACAGCTAGGCAATTATTAAGTGTCTGAGACAACTTTGAACTCAGGTCCTCCTGAATCCAGGGCGCCACCTAGGCAGCCCTAATTAAAAAAACAACAACCATTTTCTGCCTTCTTCCCCTTGCCTCCTATTCATGAATTCCTAGGCTGCCAGGTGGCTCAGCAGATAGAATGATGGAGTTAGGAAGACCTGAGTTCAGATCTTAATTCTGACACAACTAGCTGTATGCACTTGGGTGCATAACTTAACTTCTCTGCCTAAGTGTCTTGAACTGTAAAATGAAGCTAATAATAGCACCTACTTCTGAGAGTTGTAAAAAAAAAATAAGGTTTGTAAAATACTTTAGCATAATGTCTGTACAATGTAGGTGCTATATAAATGTGTTATTATTATTGTTGTTGTTGTTTTTGTTATTTAGCCTTATCCTTAAGAAGTGTAAGATAGGTGGGTACATTCCATGTCTGTCAAATTGAGAAGGCAACTCTTAATGACTGATTACTCAAGACAAACAACCCTTAAATTATTGGCTATGGAAAAGCTGTAACACCCTTTTGACCGAACATGATGGCTCTGCTCCTACCTTATGAAAATCCTTTTTTACAGAAAAGGCTCTCAAATTTTCTTGACCTACAACAGGAACTCTCCCAATTTCCCCCTAGAGGGTTAGGACTGCCTCAGATCAGTCTCTCTTACAAATATATAGCTGAGGAAGGGCATGACCAAATTTCTGTATTATTCCAAAAATGGGAACTAAGCAGAGCTACATCAAATAAGATACTTGATGGAGACAGAGAGAGAGAGAGAGAGAGAGAGAGAGAGAGAGAGAGAGAGAGAGACAGAGACAGAGACAGAGAGACAGAGAGAGAGAGAAGAGAGACAGAGAGAGAAGGAGAAAGAGAGAGACACACACAAAAACAGAGAGAGACACAGAGAGAGATAGAGAGAGAGACAGAGACACACAGAGAGACAGAGAGAATGAGAGACAGAGAGAGAGACAGAGACAGAGTGAGACACAGAGAGAGAGACAGACAGACAGACAGAAAGAGAGGAGACAGAGAGACAGAAAGAGACAGAGACAGAGAGACAGAGACAGACAGAGAGAGAGAGACAGAGACAGAGACAGAGATGGAGAGACACAGACAGACAGACAGACAGACAGAGGGAAGGAGGGAGGGAGGCAGAGAACAAAATAGACCAGGTTAGTAAGCACACTGGCAGGAAAGGGGAAACCCCCCGGGTTACCTAGCTCCCCAGAGGGATCTGCTTGCCCCTTTCATCAGAAGCTCAATTCAGAAACTGAACAATTTTAAACTCCTAAGGTCAATGGTGAATCACCTATAAGGGACCACTGTACTTCCAGGATGGGGGAGATAGGGGGACCCCGTCTTCAAAAAACAAGATTTGTACTAAAAATAAAAAAAACAAGAAAAACAACACATTGAAAAACACTGACCTAATTTTTCTTCAGATTCATTCCTGTCTATCCCTGGAAATAGCATCTAGTTATTAACCTACATTCTCCACACAATACCCAAGTTTCTTTCCCTTTCATTCATGTCCTTTTACTTCCAACTTCCACTATTATCCTTCTCCAAAAATTAATTAAAATATTTTCCAACATTTGACTAATTATTTTAAAATTTTTCTAAAAAGCAATTTTGTGTTTACTAGCAGCTTTTAAGGCATATTAAATATGCAGGTTACACCATAATTGATACCAATATATATGAATGCAAAACCACTGAGAAGTTCTTAAAATTTTGCAAAATCTAAACCCAATCATCAGAGACCAACTTTGATTTCTTTTGAATTTCAAGAGCCCATAGTTTATGAAAGATAAAAAAGCATAAATAACATCTCTCACTTTTACATTGCAGTCCTTGTCTCATTATTCCCCAAAGCAGGGAGCCACAGTGATCGCAGAAAGTGGGCACTTTATAGTTGTGAACACTGAATTTGTGGGGAATGTTGATTCCAAATCTCTGTTCAGAATTCTGCAAGAAATAAAAGACACAATGGGAAATATGGTTTTGCTAAACATTAAAGTGAACATTTGTTCAAAAAAGGCTATTCCCTCCCAAAATATCAATTATGACAATACCACCTGGACTTGACAGATCCTTGTGGTTTTCATAGTATTGCTCTCTATATCTCATCTACTTACTGATTTAATTGTCAAGTGATTTTATATGTTTTTTATTTTTCCAGGTACAACCAGTCCCTTTTCTTCTCATCTCCCCAACCTCTGAATATTTCATTTCAGAATGAATCCTATAGTCTTCTCCAGGAAAAGTATTTAATAGAATTCCAAGGGACATTAGAGATTGTGCAGTACAACACCCCATCTCTAATTTTCCAAATTAGGTAATTGAGTCTCAAAGGGTAGAAATGACTCTTCCAGGACTTCACAGATAGGAATGGGGCTTACTGTCACAAATTTTCATTAATAAACAATATCATAGCAGTAAAAGTGGGAAGCATATATTAAGTATTTACTGTGTGCAACAAATAGGGGAAGTAAATAGAAAAATGGCAACCGCTGTTCTCAAGGAGGTATCCTAATGGTGGAGACAACACATATGGAATGTTTCAGCAGCAAGTCAGATGGAAAGGTTCCTTAGATGTTGGAATGCAGCAGTAAAACAGAAGATAAAGCTTTTTTTTAAGTGTCATAGAATGAATTATCCTAAATTTGTATTAATATTTCCATCTTAGTTTGTTTCTTTGCTTGAGTTTTTGCTTAACATTCAGAGTTTTAGCAAACTGAGAAGAAAACCTCAGCTGGCACGGTCCAAAAAAAACTGTCCCTAGGGTAAAATGAAACTAAAAATAAGTATTTTGATATGATTTGGGGGTAATAATAACATGTTCAGAGATGGTAAAATTTAAACTTAATTGTGTATATTACCCTTGAACTTTTAAGTTTCTTCCTTTAAGCTCTGGTTCATATGCCTAATTATAGTATTCAGTTCTTATCTGTGTATAACACAAGAATCATACAGATTTATACTTCCCAAGAAAATCATGTTAATTGTCAAATATCAGTAACTCTCTATCTGTTCACCTCTTCTAGATTTAAGAAATTATGCTTGTCCTAGCTAAACAAAAGTCAAAAGGAAAAAATGAGTGAATCATAAAATATTAGAACTGGAATTGGGTTTAATTCCTTCATTTTAGTACTTACTTGACTCTGCTGAAGATAATTAAATTCATTATTTGTTTCTCTTGCACAACTGGGTAGTACAGTAGATAGAGTATTGGGACCTGGTGTCAGAAAATCCTGAATTCAAATCCTATCTGCCTCAGTTTCCTCATCTGTAAAATTATCTGGAGAAGGAAATGCCAAACTATTCCAGTATATATATAGAACTGAAAGCACTGAATAACAATTTGTCTACATTCTGTGGATTGTCTTTACTTCAGCTGTATCTTCCACTCAAATTTATTCCAAGTTCTGTAATAATGTGACCAAAATGATCTGTATCATAAAATAATTTTCCAAATGAGGAAACTGAGGCCCAGGGGTATTAAGTGGATTTTCCCAAGGTTTATTCAAATAATGAAAGATCAAGATTCTTTATAAAGTTTTTCTGGCTTCAAATTTAGCATTTCTTCTACTAGTTCACAATGACTTTGTAATTTTCATCAGAGTGTTAACTATTACTGGTAAAATTTGGTGAACCGAACAAAGTAAAGATTTTATGATATCTTCAGCAGAGTCAAGGAAGTACTAATATTGAAAAATAATTGTGTGATAATAAATAAGGAAAATCAATATTCAAGAGAATTTTCTTCTTACCTTTGCATCCACTTTATTTATATTTTGGCAAGTACAAGCAGTAACAATCAGATGATGGCAGCGCTTATGAACAACACAGGTACAGACTACAAAATTAAAAAGCAAAACAAATTATGCATTATAAAATTAAAATATAGTGGTAACTAAGTAAGTAAATACTATGTCAAACTATTGTTTAAGACAACAGAATGAAAAATCAATTATTAGCTCCTCCTCTACAGTATGATGCTGATAAATGTCTAACAATGAGAATTCTCTGAAAAATGTATGTATAAGTTTAAAATGCAGTAATATTTCCCCCACTACTTTCTTAAGACTAGAAATCAAAGTTATAATATATCAAACCCTGATTTGTAGTCTTTGCTGATTTCCAATAAATGGTCCCACTGAAAATTTAAAATCAGATCTCTTGAGCTGGTACATCCCTGAAAATCCCCTCTTCTCTCTACCCCTCCCCCGAAAGAGACTTTTTATGATAGCTAAAATATGAATAAAAAAGTAGCTGCCATTAGACTGGGAAATGGCTGGATAAGTTGTGGTAGACAGATGCAATAGTATATATGATTGTGCTATAAGAAATTACTGAAGAATTTAGAGAAATACAGGAAGAATTATATGAACTGATGCATAACAAACTAAACAGAATCAAATGGAAAAAATAACAAAATATTAAATTTGCCATTATAATGACCAATTTTGATCCTAGAAAAAGATAAGAAAATGTTTTCCCCTTTTTTTGAATAGTAAGGAAATAAAATTAAGATAAATTATATATACTATCAGACTTGGTTAAATGATGACTAGTTTTGCTCAATTGCTTTCTTTCTTTTTTATTCTTTGTTAAAAGAGGTGGGGGATGTGAAAGGAATTAAGTTGGAGATAAAGGTGATATAAAATATCAATAAATCCCCCCCCAAATTAAAGAAATTCATCTAGAGGTTTTGCCTATAAGATCATGCCCAGCAGTGTTTCCTTTTTATTCCCATTGCTATCACACTAGTTATTTTCTCAGAGGCTTCTTACCCCTTCCCCTGGACTCTAACTCCCACACCTAATCTCCTTGCTTTCATGTTTCCCTATTCCAATCTATCTTTTTATACTGTTAGAAAAATTTTACTCAATTGTAGTTGTAGCCAACTCAGAATGATACAACAAAACTAAGTATAGGGCCTCCTGCCATTCATGCCACCTTTTCATTTTGTCCCTTTATTCTGTTTTTGACACTGCTGTTGTTTAGTCATGTCTGACCCTTCAGGACCTGATCTGTAAGTTTTCTTGGCAAAGACACTGGAGTGGTTTGCCATTTCCTTCTTCAGCACATTTTACAGAAGAGAAAACTGAGGCAAATAGGGTTAAGTGACTTGTCCAGAATTCTTTGTATTTAAATCTTCTCTTTGCTTGCAGTATTTTTCTCCTTCAGTTGAGAATTCTGGAATTTGGCTATGATAATACAGGGTCACACAGTTAGTAAGTATCTAAGGCCAGATTTGAACTCTAGAAGATGAGCCCTCCTGACTCTAGGCCTGGTACTCTAACCACTTCTAGAGGCCATTTTTCCCTCTACATAGTATGCCACTACATACACCTATAGTCCTTATATTAGTATCATCACTGACAACAAAGACACTAAAAGCCAAAATTTATCTATGAGATAGAAGTATATTATATTTACAGTGGTTTGTGGTAGCTCTTAAAAAATTAAGTTAAAAAAAGAACCCTGATATCTATCATGCAATCAGTTGAATAATGTTGAGAGAGAGTCAGAGAAACAGAGACATAATAAAGAAACAAAAGTAGGTTATTGAAGCACCTTTTAAAAATTCATAGAAGAGAAAGTAATAAGTTTGGTGAGACCAGAAGTAATAGAACAGTGCTGAAAGTAACATTCTGACAAAGTATACTATTTTTCAATATAAAAATTGTTTTATGGTTTATGGTTTGTTTGTTTCTTGCCCTTTCAATGGTTTTTTCCCCTTTTATTCTGATTCTTCTTTCGCAACATGACTAATATAGGAATATATTTAATACAGTTATATATTTATAACGTATATCAGATTACTCATTATCAAGGGAAAGGAAGAAAGAAGGGAGAGAGGACTCAAAACCTTACAAAAATGAATGTTGAAAGCTATCTTTACATGTGATTGGAACAATAAATTATTTTTAAGAAAAGAAGTAACATTCTGAATTTACAGTTTATCATAGAGTTTTTTAAAGTAAGCTATACCTAATAAATTATGATTTGTGAGTTTCTTTCTACTTCCAGTTCTACTTTGTATTCTCTCTCCTCTTTCTCCCTATTCTCACTCTCTCCTCTCTCTCTCTCTCTCTCTCTCTCTCTCTCTCTCTCTCTCTCCCACACCATTAAATTCAGAAAAAAAAAGAAAAACCAAAATACTTCAACTGCTTTTAAAAAACATAAAAATGAAATGAGTAAAGTAGAATCTAAGAATATTTGCTGTCCTTTAACAGAAGCCTAAATTATTGGTTTTTAGAACTACCAAAGATTCAAAAGACCATCTGTTCTAATACATTTATTTTTCCAGATGAGTAAATTAAAGATTAAAGAGGTTAAAAAGAGGAAGAGCTAAACAAATTTCAGGACAAAATATTTAGATTCTATTTTGAGAAATATTATTCACCACTGAAATTGGAGATATTTAAATATATTATTTTTCTCTTGGAACTGTTTTATAAGATAAGAATATTTTATAATGTTCCCTTACCTTGGCACTGATAGCCTTGTTTCCCAAATAATCCCCTGTTCAAAAGAAAATAATGATCAATCAAAAATGTCAACAGTCATCATTATGTAACTAAAAGAGTTAAGAGCAAACCTCAATTCTATTTTCTGATTATTTACAAAGTTTCATAATTCTATATCAACAATCACAACTACATGATTCCTGAGTTAGTGTTTGAAACCCTTTTACAAAGAGGTTAGGAGCTAATGGAGAAGATAATCTATTATAATGAATTTTTTGCAATTAATATATATCTCTAGAAATATATCTATATAGATATAAATATATCTCTATAAATCCCAAAACTACAATTCTCACAAAAATAGAGTACCACCTATGCATGCATGCAGTTGTTCTTTCATATGCTCTTTCTTGGTTTCCCATATAGTGAGTAAATAGAGGTAGCCTCTTTCTCTCATGGCACTATAGTCTCAGGACCTTCAAAGGGAAAAGCAGAACTTAGCCATCTACAACTTCAACTCTTATTTCTTTGGCTATGAGACACACACACACACACACACACACACACACACACATATATATATATATATATATATATATATATATATACACATATATATATATATATACACACATTTATACATTATCTATCTGACTATCTGCCAATATTTGTGTTTAGTCAGAGAAACTTAAAGAAAACCTTTTATTTTCTATTAGTAAGTGATCATTCTTTTTATTTTCTCCAAATTTGAAATATTTACTACCTATGTATAATTATCACAAGTGAAGCTTCATTGTTTTTCTTGTGGTGTCAATATATTCAAGCTGACCCACTTATATTCAACTTCCCCCAGGGGGGAATGTGACCACTAACCTAGATTCACAAGACAGCTGCTACCCATGTTTAAGGGCATAGTCTGAAGCTCTGAAGTGAGACCTTCAGACTTCATAGGGATGAAGTCCATAACTGACCTCATTAGCACTCTATCCTAAGGACCTGAGCTAATTTGTGATGGAGAATACAACAACAAATATGAAGTTAAATGTGAATTTTTATACAAGTTGCTGAGAAATGATTAGGATTTGTTGGCTTGTTGACTCTCCCATTTAGATGCCTACCTAGAAGTAAGAAGTGAGTCTATGAATAAGAAAGTAAGCAAGATGGAGTGAAGCTAAGGGAATACAAGTGTTTTCTTTTTAGAACTAAGAAAAGATTTACATAATTTGGTAGTTATTTTCCATTTATATATTTTACTAATTTATGTATATGTATATATACACACATGCAATATCTCAAAAGTTTTAGTGCAGTTTAAAATTAAAATTGTGGTAGACAAATGTAGCAATATACGACTGTACTGTACTAAATGATGAATATGAAGAATTCAGAGAAATGTGAGACATTAAATGAATGCATAGTAAAGTAAGCAGAACTAAATGGAAAAAAATTGCAACAAAATGACACTAAACGGAATGTAGTAAGGACCAAGTTTTGTCCTAGGAAAAAAATAAAAAGGTGAGAAAACTTATCTCCTTTCATTAGCTAGAGCTAAAGTTTAAAACTGCACTAAGACTTTTGGGACCCTGTATGTTCATATAGACAAGTGAACTTGCATATGCATATGTGCACATGCAAAGATTAATGCATAACAGCCCATATTGATATAATGCCTTATAATTTACTAAGAGCTTTCCTCAGAACAGGTTTATAAGGTAAGTGGAAGAGATACCACCTGTGTTTCTGAGTGGTCAAGTGATTGATCCTAAGTCATGGAGCTAGTAAGTGGCAGGTATTTAACTTGAACATGTGAGGTTGAGACTAGTTAGTACTCAAGACTTTCGCCATGTGGAGCATTCTCCCAGTAGAACATAAACCCTTGGAGGTGCTTCCCCCAAATCACAGAGAAAGTTAAGAAGTAGTCAGGATTCCTGACCTTTTGCCTCCAGATGCAATGTTCTGTCCACTGCAATATGATATTTACAAATGTTTGTTGAATTGAAAAAAGACTAAAATCTGATTAATGGATAATGTTCCTCTGGAGGAAAAAAAAAAGTAAATTTAGTAGTGTTGCAATGTCAAGAATGATATTTATTTAAATAAAGAGGTACCAGAGTGTGATGATAAGGGCAGAGAGCAGACCACCTTGGCTACATCCTGGCTCTGTCACTTTCAAGGTATGTGACCTTGCCCAAATCATTTAATCTTGCTGAACATCTTATTTCATTCTTCATCTTTAAAATGGAGCGATTAAGACTTATAGGGATGAACACCAAATTTGGATCAAGGTACAACATGGAAACAAAGTAAAGACTGACAGAGTGCTTTCCATGGGGGGTGGGTAGGGGGAGGGAAGCAAGACTGGGGGAAAAATTGTAAAACTCAAATAATATCTTTAATAAAAATAAATTTAAAAAAATAAAAAAATAGTTGTTTGAGTTCAAGAGGAATTAATATTGAAAGAGTTGGGGCATAAGGAAAAGTACTGCCATGTGTCTCAGATAAATCAATATTGGTAAAAATGACTAAATAGCAAGCTAAATTATTTATATTATCTACTATCTGTATATAGTTCTGTAAGATATTATGTTAATTAGATCAATGTTAGAAAGGATGTGGGAAATCTGGTTCACTAATACATTGCTGGTGGAGTTGTGAACTCATCCAACCTTTCTGGAGAGCAACTTGGAATTATACCCAAAGGGCAACAAAAATATGCATGCCCTTTGATCCAATAATACCACTACTAGGTCTATACCCTGAAGAGATGATGAAAAAGGGTAAAAATATCAGTCATACAAAAATATTCATAGCAGCCCTGTTTGTGGTGGCAAAGAATTGGAAATTAAGTGAATGTCCTTCAGTGGAATGGCTTAACAAACTGTGGTATGTGTATGTGATGGAATACTATTGTTCCATTAGAAACCAGGAGGGATGGGAATTCAGGAAAGCCTGGAAGGATTTGCATGAACTGATGTTGAACAAGGTGAGCAGAACCAGAAGCACATTGTACACCCTCACAGCAACATGGAAGTGATGGTCAACCTTAATGGACTTGTTCATTCCATCAGTGCAACAATCAGGCACAAGTTTAGGGTTTTCAAGATGGAGAATAAATACCATTTGTATCCAGAGGAAAAATTGAGGAGTTTGAACAAAGACCAAAAGAACTTTAATTTAAAAAAAAAGCCATTCTCTTATTATGTAATTTTGCTGTTTCTTCCTTAAGGATATGATTTCTCTCTCATAACATTCAACTTAGATCAATGTTAGATCAATACCAAAGAAATAATGTAAAGACTAACAGACTGCATTCTGTAGGGGGTGGGGGGAGGAACACAAGATTAAGGGAAAAATTATAAAATTCACAATAAATAAAATATTTCTAAAAAAAGACTTATAGGGATGAAACAAGATATTGATTGTAAAGGATTTTGTGAACAGTAAAGCCCTTTACAAACATCCCCTTGATACTTCATAGCTTGCTTGATCCTCTCAACAGTGTGGGTAGGTATCACTAACATCATTTTACAGATGAGGAAACTGAAGGTTGAGAAGAACTGGCTTGTTCAAAAAGCTGGTCAGAATTGGAATCTGAACCCAAAACTCATAGTGTCATTCATTTATCTTGATACTCTCACGCACGGGGCAATAGATGGCTCAGTGAATAGAGTGCTAGGTCTGGACACAGAAAAACTGAGTTCAAAACCAGCCCCAGACATTTACATCTGTGTGACCTTGGGCAAGTCACAACCTCTGTTTGCCTTAATCAATTACCCTGGAGAAGAAGATGGAAAAGTGTTTTTTACAAGAAAACCCAAGGACAGTATGGTCCATAGGGTCACAAAGAATCAGAAGACCTGAATGATTGAACAACAACTCTCATTCAGATTCTATACTGGACTATACTCACTATTACTATTAATGGGCAAAAATGCTAATTTGACCTAACCAATCAGTATCCCCCAAAGTTTTAAGTCAAGCATACCTGTAAAAATATTTACAGGTTTTCATTGGCATTAATGACTGGGTGATGGAGCACTTAAAAATGTGGCAGCTAGGGAGCAGAGAGGAGTTAGATCTTATTTCAAATCATATCAAATTTTTAATAGCTGTGTGATCACAGACAAGTCAGTTAACCCCTGTGAGCCTTTGTTTTCTCATATATAAAATATGAAGAATAATAGCATCTACTCTCTCACATTGTTGTGTAATTGTTGTTATTCAATTGTTTCAGTTGTTTCTGTCTCTTTGTGTTTGAGAATTAATATTCTTTGTGTTTGAGAATACCCATTTGCTATTCTTTTGCCAAAGATACTTGTTTACTAGTATCTTTCCTTCTCCAGCTCATTTTACAGATGATGAAACTGAGGCAAACAGGATTAAGTGTTTTGTCCAGGATCACACAGCTGGAAGTGTCGGAGGCTAAATTTGAACTCAGGTCTTCATTACAATTGACTTGATGCTCTATCCACTGCCACCACCTAGCTTCCTCAAATAAATGTAAAGTGCTTCACAAATCTTAAGATGCTATATAAATATTAGCTATTATTATTATTATTGTTATTATTATTATAAAATCATTAGATTTGGAAAGAATCATTTAAATAGGACTCTGATAAGTTCCTAACTGTTTCTTCTTATTTTAGTAGGTAATGACCTAAATGCTCTTTTCCTGTACCATATATATGAGTAGAAAGAGATGGAGATCTATGTATCCATTCTTTCATTCTCTCTGGTTACACTTTCTATGGCTTGCTTATAATGCTGTAGCTCACTAAAGAATATTCTGTGAGCTCAGATGATTTACAAGGCAGACTTGCTTTACAAACACCCTTGAGCTGTGATGAGTGGAGATGGCTTCCCAGAGATAATTTAAAATCTTTTTACCACTTAACACAGATACCAAACCATTTGCTAGAGATTAGAGTATGATTGCTGATGGAGGTGAATTCATGTAGATAATTTTTTTTAATCTGGTCCCTTGGTTTCATTGGTTTAAGAGAGTCTTGGGGAGGAAGCAACCTCTACAATTTAATTGTCTTAAAATTGCACTAAGAGGTTAAGTAATGTTCTCAGGGTCACAAAGCTAGAATTATATGTGTCAGAAATGAGACTCAGGTCCAGGTATTCTATATCATAATAGAAAGTATCAAAAAAAGAAAAAAAACAGACATAATTTTTTAAACCTACAATATCAATGAAAAATTGCTGATAGAATTCATAAAAATCTATATTAAGAAACTGTCAACTCTATAATTATTCAAGATCTTATTCAACTTGCAGATAATCCAGACCCTTTGCTCCTTTCCTTCTCTCTAACTTTTGATCACTTGTTTCCTATTCATTTTATGGTATAATAGCATCTTCTGCAGGAAAAGATAAAAGAAATAAGAATTCATGAAACTCTGCCCCCCCCCCATAATCCCTGTTGCTTGGGTAGGATGAGGTTGGAATGACTTGAGTTAAGGAGTTCTGAGCTGCTATAAGAACAACTGTCTCTCCAAAAGAAAAAAGTAGGAACACCTTTTCTTTAACATTTTTGCCATTATTTTAAATTTTTTTAAACAATCAACAAAATAATAAACCAAGATATATGTGGTATTTATAGATTTCTGCTTTCACATTGAAAATTTAACAATTGGCTCTCAGGATCCAGGTCAAGCTAGCTCTACTTTATCATTGGGCTAATGCCAAACAGGCATCCACAGTAGGTCTAGCACCAATTTGAGGAGACCTTGGAAGCCTAGGGTGACAAAGCTGTGCAAGAAAGGGTCAATAAATGCAGGTTGGAAAAACCACAATTAATACAGGATGTATTTTCAGTCAGTGCAAGACAGGGAGACCTAGGAAAGAAAGAGAAAGGAAGGAAGGAGGGAAGGGTGAGAGGGAAGAAGGAAGGAAGGGAGGGAGGGAGGGAGGGAAGGAAAGAGGGAAGGAAGAAAGGGAGGAAGGGAGGAGAGAAAGGGAGAGAAAGAGAGGGAAGGAAGGAGGGAGAGAGAGAGGGAGGAAGGAAAGAAGGAAGGAGAGAGGGAGAGAGGAAAGGAGAAAGTTTTGATTCTTGTTTGCAGCTCTGGTGAGAGGTTTGAGTACAACAATTTGACACTATTGACCAAAATGAAATTCCCAGGTCTCCAAAAATCCTTTTTAATTAATTAATTTAATTAATCATTCTATCCCTATATCACACAATTCAGCAGAATAAAGAGTTGGTTCTATAAAATCATTACTAATAAAGAAAAAGGTACAGAGGAGATATGGAAGAATCATACCATATGAACTCCTTGCAATGTGAACAATAGGTAGGTTGTCTCAGATATGTTGCCATAAACTTATGCCCATTAATTTGATGAACTCGTCTTCGCATAGCTCTCTGACGTTTCCGAGTAAAATGTTTGAAGATTCTGTCTCTTTGGAGAGTTCCTGTACATTGGGAAGATGAATGGGGAAAAGAAATAAGTAATGAGTACTTCTGAAATGGATTTGCAAAACTGCATATGAACTATTTCAAATATATGAAAATGAATTTGTCATTCTTTAAGATTAAAAAAAGAGTGCCTCCTTTGTTATGGTACTGTAAAGATTTGTATTTATGGCTCTGTAGCTATATTTCCACAATGCCACTAATCATTTGTGACAGTCACAATTTAATAAAATTTGTTGTTGATCTTTAAAACAAGATATGAACCATGCTAATAAATGAGAGCAGCACAAAAAAATAACAACAGATTAGTTATGCCAAAGAAGGTGACTGAAATTCTAGCTACTCTACAAATCTAAAAAGTGGTCAGTCCAGTAAGATCCATTATTATTGCCTCAAATGCCTCACAGTGGTACATTAATTATTAACAAGGCACCTTACCAGCTTCCTCTCAGCTGTAAGCCTGAGCTCTTATTTCTTAATAGAACATATCTATTACCAGAGGATGATTTCTTCGAATATTGGCTAACTACATGTTTATATAATTTATACTAAGTTTATTAACTGACTGACATTCAGAGCCTGAATCATAAAAAAATAAACTCTTCCAACAAAAAAATATTAATTTAAAAAACTGTTCAAAAGTTCCATTTGTATAAAGAATCACTGCCTACTTGGAAATTATAGAACAAGCTGCCCTAAAACACTGTACATTTTATACTGCCTTCATTGATTATTCCAATGTTTATAATTTAATTCTGTACTATGACTTCTTTATGAATGACAAACATGTAATACTCACATATAGTGAGACTGGTAGTATACTAGACATCCACATGGGAAGTTATTTTCTACTAAAATATGACACTAACAACACTTCAAAGAACAATTCATATAAAATATATTTTTCAAAGAAAAAATTTAAGCCCATTATAATTGTACCTAATCTTAAATCCATCATCATCTCTCCTAAATAGAACTACTAATGGCTTTTAAATTAAAGGAGTTGAATCAATTGATTTAAATAGTAATATCAAGTTTTACAGTTCCACTGGAAAAAATACACTAAAAATATCCATTAATGTCATCTCATGGACTCATTCTCCAAAGATATCAAAAGTCATTTGGACTTGCTAAATTTTTAATGTACATCAAGGAAAGAGAGAGATTGAAGGTCTCGAACATGATTTGAGAGGTCACACTGAACTCATGCTCTAGATAAGATATATAGAACATAAAGATATCAAATGGAAGTTGTGACTGAATATATTCAGAGAAATCAAAGCTGAAAAGAAAGAACACACTAAAGTAATTAACACTGACTCAATACCACTCTTGATGCAGACTTTGAGATTAGTAAAATAGCCTCCAACAGATTTCAAAAATATTCTAACAAAAACATAAAATATTAATAAACTATAGGATCTAATACCCTATAGTTATAGCACACACACATGACCCCCACATATATATGTACACATACATATACACATACACATACCTATACCTATACATATATATACATATATATATACACACACACATATACATATACATATGCCATAGAAAGATGAACACTTCAGGAAGAGTTAGAGATATAGAAAGACATTTTGGAACCACAAAAAAGTCATAGAAATACATTTTGAATAAGCAGAGGGTACTTCCCAAATGAAACCAAAGAATGATAAAAGGTAAAGACAAATGGATTTTGGAATTATTATGAATGTCCATGAAATGCCTATCAAATGCGAGAATTCAATGGAGTAGTATCTGGCTTAACTCAATAATATCTCTACAAAGAGGTGCGAACATGTAGCTGCTATGTGATCTGTTTATGAAAATGAAAAGAATCATGATGGCAATTTAGGACCATTATTGATATCAGAAACTATAGAAGATAGTTATCTATATGCTAAGGATCCTGAGCTTAGTGATCAATGTAGATTAGGCATAGAAGATTTGGTTTGATAGAAGTGATAGAAACTATTTAATACAGTGCTTCAGGCTTTAACAAATTTGGCATCTACTAAAATACATATTTCCATGTATCTTTTTATGGAATGACAGTCAACTAATTCCAATACTGTAATATTACAGACCTCAAAATACCCCAGCCAAATCATTCAATAAATGTTAATAGAAACTGCTCATTATTATAAATTTTCCTAGACAGAATATTGATTCATTAAAAACATAAGCAATATTTTTCATATATTTGTTAAGCCATTTCCCAGTTGATGAACATCTACTTAGTTTCCAGTTCTCTGCTATTGCCAAAAGTTCTGCTATAAATATCTGGGTGTATATATAAATATATGTATATATGTATATATATATATGTATAGTGACTCTTTTCTTATTTATAGTTTTTTTTATGATATAAGCCTAATAATGGAGTCTCTGAGTCAAAGGGTTTGGATGTATTAGTCAATATATGTGCATAACTCCAAATTGCTTTCCAAAATGGTTATCCTAATAGCTCGATCAACAGTGTACTTTCCAAATCTTATCTTTTGTGTAAGGAATACCTCAGACTAGTTTTGTTCTGCATTTCTGTTATTCATAGTGATTTGGAGCATTGTTTCATATAGTGTTAAGAGTTTACAATTATTTTGAGAAATGTTTGTATTGTTCAATCACTTCTCTATTGTGTCTTATAACTATATATCTATAGAAATATAGATATTCATCAATCTACATATCTACTAATCATTTATATGTCTTAGATCCCAACCTCATATCAGAGAAAGTGGATACCAAGATTTTCTCCCATTCAACTTCTTCAAGAAGAGTAAATATTTTAACATTTTGCCATCACAATTACTCACAATCTTCCAGCTACAATGGAAAGAAAAATTTTAAAATACAGACAATTAACAAAGGAGATCAAAATCATGTGGAAACAGAATAAGCAGCAAGTCTTCCCTGTTAATCTTGTATATTATTAGTTATACCAAAGATTCATATAATAAGACTATCAAGGATGAGTTTGTATCCTAAAACTTTTATTTAGCTACAAAAAGAATTATTTTATCCACTTGTGAAACATCAGAATATAAAAATATAAAAGACAATTAGAGCACAATAACTTGTCTTAGAACTATTTCTATCTGAACGCCATCAGAAAAGAAGAGAATGGGGCGATGATGATGATGATGATGATGATGATAGCAACAAAAATAACAGCTAGTTTTTATATTGCACTTTAAAATCTGCAAAACTCCTTACAAACATTATCTGCTTTAACCTTCAAAATAAAGCTGTAGAAAAGTGCTATTATTATTCCCATTTTACAGATAAAGAATTTTATTAAGCTTAGGAAGCTTCATTGCTTTGCCCAGTAACACACCTAATAAATGTAGTGGGTGGTATTCAACTGCAATTGTTCATGTCTCCCCACCAGACTCTAGTCACTACACCACTTGACCAATGACAAAAGCAGAGACATTGAGGTATTCTAGGTCCAATGGTCTAGAATCTATGATAAACCTACAGGGATTCAGTTCAATCCTCTTTCTCATCCATCCCATAAAGTACTTAAGTAACATGTCTACAGTTCAAACATTCAGAGCATCAAGAAAGGGCAAGATGGAAGCAAAATAGTCCCAATCCCCAGCTGCATCCATGTCCACTTATTGAGTTGTGTAAGCAGAATCAGCACAACCCCCTCCCCACAATGCCTGTCTAATCCTTTGAATCCTGTTACAGCAATAAACTGAAGGATGGGGCACATGGACACACAGAGCTGGCTTTCTGGTCCCTGGAGCAATTTAGTCAAAGTGGTGGCAGCTGCCACACTGACTATCCGTCAGCCCTGTCCTTTGCCAGACATTGAGTGCTAGCAGAGGCTGACTAGCAATGCAGCCTACAAAATTAGTCTGTGGGCTGTTCTTGCTTTTGTCTTCTCTGTTGCATAAGACAACCCTTATTTTGCAAGGGGAAAGCTACTCCTGCTGTTGTATGCAAAACAGATGCTGAATCTTGTATCATCTTCTAGTGAACTTAAAATTTTTTTTTTCCTGTTATCCCTTCCCACATGGATTTTCTGTGAGAAAAATCAGAAAGGATGTCTGAGAAGGTATCTCACACCAGTTGCCTATCACAGGATAGATACTTCCCAAAGTGTTATTCTTGGTTCCTATACTGACAGGAGGGTGACTGCACTAAAATCAATCAATCAATGAATCAACATTTATTAAGTACCTTACTAGGGTCAGATCCTTGCTCAGTCGTACTAGGGACATAAAAAGAGGCAAAAGACAGTCCCTATCTTCAAGGATTACAAGCAAATGGGGGAGACAACATACAAAAAAATATATACATATATTATATATAAAAAGCAAGCTACATTTAAGATAAAAAAATTAAGAGAGGGAAGGCACTGGAATCAAAAGGGGTTGGGAAAGGCTTTCTGTAGAAGGTGCAATTTTAATTGAGACTCAAAGGAAGAGGAATAGGTATATCAGAGGAGACAGAGCATTTCAGGTGTGAGGACAGACAGAGACTGCTTGAAGTCAAGCTTCTCTGTGGACAGCAAGGAGGCCAGTGTCAGTGGATTAAAGAGCACCTTTTGGGGAATAAGGTGTAATAAAAGTCTAGTTTATGAAAAGTTTATGAGGGGTACAAAATGCCAAATAGAGCATTTTATATTTGATCACAGAGCTATCAGAGGTTACTGAATAGGCAGATGACAAATCTGTGCTTTAGGAAAATCACTTTAGAGGCTGGGGAGTGGGAAGAGTGCAAAGAGACTCAGGTTGACCCACTAGTAGGCTATTGCAGTAATTCAGTTGTGAAGTGATAAGGACCTGCATCAAGGTGGCGGTAGAGTCAGAGGAGAGAAAAAGGGAATATAAGGTAAAACTGGTAAAACTGACAGAACTTGGCAATAGCTTGACTATGGAGAATGGGAGTTAGGAAAGAAACTAGGCTGGTAGCCTAGTTCGAGAGAATATTGGAAAGCTCGAGTTCAGATCCAGCCTTAGACACTTTCCAGCTTTATGGCAAACATCTCTCAACCTCAATTTCCTCATATGTAAAATTGACATAATAGGAATAACACCTACTTCAAGGGGTTGTTGTGAGGATCAAATGAAATAACATTTGTAAAATATTCTGGAAACTTTAGAGTGTTATGCAAATACCATCTATTATTAAGAATTTCTGTCCTAGAACAATGAAAACTAAGTCATCTTTATCATGCCATGATAAAACAATGAAGTAGATGTTTAGAGAAGGATCTTTGGAATTTTGTATAAAAAGACATTCTTTTTTTGTAATACTTTACATGATTGTCTTTCATTTAAAAAAGCAAACAACTTGGAAACATCTCAAATGTACCTTAAATTTTTCAAGTGAAAGGAAGATTATGTTTAAAAAGTGTGAACAGAACAGAAAAAAAATTAGGTCTAGAAGTACATTCTGGTCCCTGGCACTGATTCTTCCATTCTGTGGTTCACAGAGGGCAGCATCCTCACTGTTTACATTATTTATTTAGGGCAGAGTTAAGAGAACTAAATATTTAACTCTATTGTGTCAAACCAAATAGGACATGAAAAATTGGGCAGATCACATTTCTCTCAACCATATGACATCAGAATCTGACATATTTTGCAGCCAAAATTGGTATTTCAACTTTTGTACCCAAAGTGTACTTAGAACAATAGGTAAACAGGAAAATTAATTTGTACGAAGAGTTTATATGAGGTCACATTGCAATCTTAAGATACTGTATCTGCTGGTTACTTCTGGCCCACTTACTAGGAGTTGGCTATTACAGGCCTTCTATCTGGGGTAGAGCAATTGTAGTGAGTGCTACATTAAAAAAGGCACTGATAATTTTGAAATCAAATTTGGAACTGTATTTTGAGAAACATGATTTTGAACGGATACTTCCCAAGATCTTCATAAAATAATAGCAATGGCCATAGAAAATATCCAAGGAAAGTTTCTGTAGCAACAATATAATCTTAAACTCAAAACATCCTTCAGATTATTTCAGGTCTTTGTAGACTAGCTTAAATCTCCTCTTCTTAAAAATCAAGCAAAAAAAAGTCTGAGTTCTCAATACTCTGGATATATCTTGCAGAAATCTATTCAAATTCAGAGTACCACATTCATTAGATTTTATTTTTAAATAGTCCTCTGATATTTTGCCATTAGCCAACAATCAATCAATAATCATTTAATCAACCAGGACCTAATGTGGGCCACACACTATGCTAGTAGGGTCTAGGAATACAATGATAAAAAATGAAACAGTCCCTGCTTTCAAGGAACTTATTCTAATAGGAAAAACAACACATATACATATATATGTGTATTTATATAGTATGTGTATGTATTATATGTGAATACACATGTGAATGTACAATCAATTCTCAATATTCATGGGTTTAATTTTCACGGTCTCAAACATTTGTGTAATTTTATTTGTAACCTCATTTTCACTTTGGTGTTGGCAACTGCACGTTAATACACAGTAGAGAAAAAAATGAGAGGCATGATGCTTGCAATCCTATGAAGCAGCTGGTATCCTAACCAAGCATTTCACTGGTTTTGTTGGTTACTTGGTCTACCACTGTAGGCTAAAGAACTTCCTGAGCATTCAATGCATATTTCCATTTTTTTTGCCTTTAAAACTCAAGTTCTACATTGCAATTATACTCCCAAAGTATAGACCAAGTCCTCTGGGGTCTAGGGTGATGTTGAGACCTCTTGCCAGTTTTAGCATCTTCCACCTGCAATGACTAAAGTCCCAGCAAACTTTTCCTTGGTTTTCAGAAGGTGGCCAAGGTAGAGAGGTTTACAGCAGTATAATACATAGTAATTCTCTCATACTGCCATCTGACATGGTAGAAGGTGAGATTCAGGTTAAAAAAATGTTGTATATTTAAGAATTTCATTTGCTGTGTAGTATTTATGATATTGTAGATTTCAAGTATTATGAAAAGTGAATATTGTCTGAAATCAATGTTTTTTTATTGAGGTATTAGTACAAAAATTCACAGAGTAGTACTAGCTAGAAAAAATATTTTGCATGTTACCAATTTTATGGGTTATTTCGTGGTTAGTGTGTTAGGGAAAAGAGCACATTATCACAATTAATGTTTTATTATAAAGATTTGCATGGACAAAAATGCATTTTTGGCAATTTCAAGATTACAATTTTTGATAGCCATGGAACTTAATTCTCTATTTCTATAGGTTCAATGAATTAGCATTCACCTTTTTTGACTTTCACACCGTTTTCTAGGAATGTAATTCCTGCAAAAGTAGAGAACAGTTTGTATATTACAAACACACACTAAGTAGAAGTAAGGTAACTTTGGCCTTGAAGACACTGTAGATTGATGATTAGATGAGCTCAGAGATATACAAGAAGAGGAGAGTGGGCAGAATTGCATTGACAACCTGCTCTGTGTTTTTGATGAAGTCAAATTTCTCCTTTGAATAAGGTCCATCTTTTTAATACTAGTATTCTTTCTATAATAATGTATGGTTATACTCACACAGGGCAAGTGCTCACAGGTAGAAAAATGATACAGGGCTACCTTGAAGGTCTTTTTAAAGAATTTTGGAACTTATTGTGCAGTATGGGAGACACTGGCACAGGACTAGCATGGCATGTCCTCATCAGAGAGGGTGCTGCATTCTTTGAACACAAGGCAGAAGTGAAGCAGCTCAAAGGAAACCTGAGATGTACAAGATAAGAGGTGGTCACATGGACAATTTGTGCCCCACCTGTCATAGTGCATTCTGAGCTCGTATTGGTCTGATCAGTCACAGATGGACAACACTATGGCATCTCTATCATAGGGATGTCATTTTGGTCTTCTTTGAAAATGAAAGATAAGAAAAACCAATGGCTATGCACCACAGAAAACCTGTATTTCTAAATTATGTAAAGTGGCCAAAAGGACAACAGAGGGGATTTTGAGTGTAAATAGGTTGTAATATATAATTGACAAATGATGACATAAATGTATCATCAGAGAGGTGTAGGAATAGAGAAGAGAGGTTAGCCATGCCCAGTATGTTCCACTTGTATTCATACAATATTAAGAGAAATACCCACAGACAGTGAATTGTTTGTCATTGTTCGTCTTGGCCAAAAGTGGAACAAGATGAGAAGGGAAAATTTCAAGATACTTTCCATTTGTGACCCCAATTCTTTTTCACATAGAATGCTTTTTCTGTATGTGTTCTGGGGGTATAGAAATGTCCTTTGGGGGGGGGGATGCTGAAGTTCAGAATAATAATTTGTTAAAAATCTCAAAACAACTATTCTGTCTAATCATACTCCCAGTTCTGAAATCACCTAATTTGATTTACACATTGGTCTATGTCACTTCAACATCTATGTCTACATCAACAGAAGCTTGAATTTAACTTTGCTAAAATCCAGGTAAACTTATGTAGAAGACAGAGAATTACAGAAAGATAGGATTTTTTGAACCTAAGAATTTTTTACATATGATAACTGCTCAGGTCAAGCAGCCTGAACCTGGCTAGTCAGTTTGTTGTTATTATTCCGTTGTTTCAGTCATGTCTGATGCTTTACGAACCTATTTAGGTTTTTTTTCCTTAGCTAACATACTGAAATGGTTTGCCATTTGCTTCTCTCCAGCTCATTTTACAGATGAGGAAACTAAGACAAATGGGTTAAATGAATTGGCCTGGCTCACACAGCTAGTAACTATCTGAGGTCAGATTTGAACTCAGGAAGAGGAGTCTTCCTGACTCCAGACCTAGCACTTTGTGCACTTTAGCACTACCTCATTGACCATATAAAAATCATAGAATCATAGATTTAGAGATGGAAGGGACCTTAGAGGCTAATTGATTTTAACCTCATTTAGATGGGCATCAGTGAATCTGTATCACCACGTTTCATAAGAAATGGGTAATAGGGCTCAGCTTTATAAGCAAATTTTAATTTCCTCATTTAAGGACACAATTCTTTAAAAAAATTTTTTTCAGTTAAGAAACATTAACTTTCTCTTCTAATGGAACAAAAAAGAAACTATAACCTTAAGTCTCCATCTTTTCAGAATACTCCCCCTCCTCCTATTCTGATTACATTTCAGTGTGATATCCCCCAAACCCAAGAAGTTATCTGAAAATTTACAAAAGGGTCATGCCTGGCATAGGTAAAGGCTTAATCCATGCTTGTTGACTAATTGAATAAACATGAGCACTCTAAATATTATAACATAATTTATTAAAGAAGTTTCTTTATTGGCAAGAAAGTGACTTGATTTTAAAAAGAACACATATAAACTTCTTGCTTACAACATACTTTATAATATATATTAGTGAAGAGAGAACTCTTCATTTAGTTTATCTTTTCCTTAGGATAATTTTTTGTACTTCTATTTACCACAAAGAACAGACCTAGAATTCTGGCATGCTTTTCTTTTGTTTTTTTATTAAAGATTTTATTTATTTTGAGTTTTACAATTTTCCCCCAATCTTACTTTCTTCCCCCACCCCCCATACAGAAAGCAATTTGTCAGTCTTTACTTTGTTTCCATGTTGTACATTGATCCAAATTGAGTGTGATGAGAGAGAAATTGTATCCTTAAGGAAGAAACAAAAAGTATAAGAGATAACAAAACCAGACAATAAGGCATGATTTTCTAAGCCCATATTTAGCAGATATTAGTGTTATTAAATTGTGTTTGGTCATGATAGATATTAATATGATCTGTCCACACCAAAAAAACATTAATAATGATTTCAGAAAAGGGAAAAAAAGAGAAGAAATGGACATGGAGTAGAGATGTGCATTCAGATTCTGCCCCTGACAATTACTAGTTTTATGTTTATAAATGTTATCCTCTTTGAGCTCTTGGCTTCCTCATCTATAAAATGGAAATAATAATACCTCTGGTACCTACCCCACCAGTTTGTTGTAAGGATCAAATGGACTAATAGGAGTTTTGTGCAAAGCTTAAAGAGAGAGAGAGGTTGATTAATAATATTGAAAATAATATTAAAATAAATGAAATGAATAGTTATATGAAGACAGGTCTTAATTATTTCTGTGTCTCCCAGTGGCTACCTCTGCTCACAGAGCTCTTCACATTATATAATAGGCACTTAAAATATTTTTTGGAACAAATGTACATCAGTAGTCACTTAGAAGGAAGGTAAAACAGTTTTGAGAAATCAGTTTTCTCACAATGGGAGTGCACCCTTTTTTGTTTTAGAAGAAAATAGCCTATTCTCAGAGCCCCAAGTTTCACTAAACACCAGGGTTTTACTTCCAGTCTCAAGTTCACCTTCCTCCTTAATAATATCCCTACACAAACAACCTTGTACAACTGACATCTTTTTCAAGACACGTTTCCTGCTTAAAATCTCAAAGAACTCTACCTCCTCTAGTTTGTTTATTTAAATTATCTTGTTTTTTCCTGTTATTAGAAAAATTCAGGCCTACTAGGCAAAAAGGTTCTATGTTGTATAAACATTCACTTCTACTACAAACAGCATCAGGATTTAAATGTAAGCAATGGTGTTTGTTTGAGATGCTCATTTGATCTTAGTATAAGCTACTTTCAGAGCTATTATATGATTGCATATTTATGTATAAATTCAAAATCGGATTGAAAATTCCCTTACTGGTGAAAAAATTACTTTGCTGTACAACCAGATTTCCTGTAAAACTAATGGTGTTTTGGCCTCTAGCCAATTAGCCAATTATTTCTGTACTAGGGGGAAAATCAGTAAAATGAACTAAAGGAGACTAAAAGTTTCCTTTTAGTGAATTTCATCTGCATTATAAAATCACTGCTTTTTATTCAAAGGATAAATCCAACATGCATCCTTTGCTATGCTACTTCTCTTTTTCCCTTTTAATGTTTGACATAGCTGATAAAAGATGAGAAAAATCAAATAAATAACTTTATTACTCTGTCAGTAACTCTAGTGAAAGGTTTGGCAGGGAAGAAGTTGAAACTGCTTGGTTAAAATGATTATTCATTTTGTCCCTTTCCTATGAATGTGAATAATCCTGTTTGGGTTCTTGATTTACAGTTTCTTGTCTCTAGTAAGCCTATGCCATAGATCTCAATGAAAAACAGAACATTCAGTCCATCACCTAAAATGTTTATCATCAGCTCACCAAAATATCCAGAATATTACTTTTTACTGTTCATTTAAGTCATCACATAGCAAAGCTTAAATGTGTTCAACTAAAAGGCAAATGATAAAATGAAATGATATGTAGGAGGTAATTAGTTTAGTATTTCCAAGTGAAATAATTATAGTCTTTGTAAAAAAGAATAGTCCCTAAAGACCACAAGCTCAACTTCTAAACTGGAAGCACTTTACCTTAAGTGGAAGATTTTTAACTTTTTAATCAAATGCATTAACATTGATATTATCTGCAAGAACTTAATTTTGCAACCTTCAATGTTATGTTTCCAGAAACTAAATAAGAGCTAATACCTAAAGTATATTGATCCTACTAGATCTTTAAGATTATTACCTATTTTGTTTAGAATATTATGCAGAGTATTAATGAACTGTAAACTTCAGAACTGTAAATCTATTGTCTGAGACAATGGTAGGAATACTCTGAACCAGATGCATGACAATTGATGGAGAATTCAAATTCCATGAGTATTTCTCATAAAGAATGAAATTATACCCAGAATAAGAGAGAATTTGTGACAAAGTAAATTAATACAGTCCAGTTCAGGAGCTTTGTGAACTCTAAAAATTTATATATTTATAAATATATATATATTCGTATAGGTCTGTATATGTATGTATATGTCTATATACATTTATATGATGTATATGTATAGATATCAGTGTATTACTATTATATAAAATAAGTAATATTAATAATAAAAATAGAAATTAGATTTTTTAAAATTAAATTATAAATTATTATGTGTTAAAATAACAATGATAGCAATCAGAGTGCTTGACCTGGAATCAAGAAAACCTGACCTCAAAATTCAGTTTGAGATACTTACTAGCTGTGTGACACTAGAAACCTTAAAGTACTATATAAATGTATACAAATATTATTAATAATATTCTTCAGCCCTAGGTAGAATGGAATATCTTATCACCATTTACTACTATCTGATTTTTAGTGCTAAACTTCTACCATCCAAAGACAATGAAATAAAACATCTCTTAATCTAAAAACCATAACCTTTGAAAGTTAGTCTGTCAGTGGACAAACATTTATTAAGCAACTACTATTTGCCAAGTCTTGTGGGAATACAAAGAATTCAGAAAGAGGAATCTTCCTGACCATGCCCAATGCTCTAGATCCTATGGTGTTACCAAGTTGACCAAAATCATAGGATCATAGATTTAGAAATGAAAGTAACTTTAGAGGCCACTGAATTCAACCAAAGAAATCCAAAAATCAGTGAAATTGGTGGAAAATTAGGAGAAAAACTTTACTAACTTCCCTCTGTACATAAAGACCCTGGACTAGAAGATGGCAGAGGCTATTGATAAGATATGTTCAGTCTTGCAGTTTGATGATGAGTTTTCTAGGGAAGGAAGAAATGATTGGAGGGATCCAAGAAAGTCCAAAATCAGGGTAGCTGATGGAAAAAGTCTTCTCTGTTTTCTCTTTGGTATCCCTTCTTTGTATCCTTCCACCTTAGTCCACCATGAACAGTAGCTTCTGAGATACAAGTAAATGAGGACAGTGTGAGCCAACAGATAAAGTAGCTCATTATTACGATCTCAAGGTGAGATAAGCACAGGTTTAAAATTCAAAAGACTATTTTAGGTATTCCCTCTCTGCTTTCATTCTCCCACTGCTGTTGTCAGGAACCTTTGAGGTTGTCTATCCTATTAACTCTTCTTTTCTACCCTCTACTTCAATTTTCTTTTATATGTCAGGGCCCTCAGTTTAACTCATTTTGGCATCTAGTAGGAATAACTTTGGGGCAGATAGATAACTAAGTGGCTAGAATATTGGTCCTGGAGTCAGGATGACTCATCTCCATGATTTCAAATGTGGTCTCAGACACTTACTAGCAAGTCACTTAAAGCTGTTTGCTTAAATTTTTCTCTTCTGCAAAATGAACTGGAGAAGGAAATGGCAAACTATTAGGGAAGACCACAAGAAAACCTCAAATGGGGTCACAAATAGTTAGACACAACCAAAAAATGAACAACAAGAAGGAATAACTTCCAAAGCATCTGAATCCTGTTCAAACTTCTATTACCCTTAGTTCTATTGCTAGGAATTTTATTTTCCTTGGTTGAATTCTTTACATTACCTTGTTCTCAGTCTTTGAAGTAATAAAGTGGTAAATGTATTGGAAGTAGACCAAATATAGAGGAGAAAGGGATGGGAAACAGGTATCTTCTGAAACTTGTGCCTAATTGAACCAGATATAGAATGGCAATGTTCATATGTGCATCTACATCCACCCACACAATGCTACAATGAGTTTTGAGCAGAAATATATTAAACTCAACAGAGAAAGAAGGTGACAGAGAGAGGCAAGAGTAGAGTTTAAGAGGTAGGGCAGAGTTGGGGAAGGGAATATAAAAAAACAAACAAAAAACAAGCAAAAACTGTAGTTTTAGAAGGTAGATTGTAGAAAGAATGGATAAGAATCAAAAATCAACATCTGGGCCTGAAGAAAGGAAGAACAGAGAGTGTAAAAGCAGACCAGTTCTTTCTTTCTTTTCTTTTTTTTTTTAGCATTTTTATTTATTTATATATTTATTTATTTTTCCAGCTACATGGAACAGTAGTTTCCAACAATCATTTTTTTTTTTAGATTTTGCAAGGCAAAGGGGGTCAAGTGGCTTTCCCAAGGCCACATGGCTAGGTAATTATTAAGTATCTGAGGTTGGATTTGAACCCAGGTACCCCTGGCTCCAAGGCCGGTGCTCTATCCACTGTGCCACCTAGCCGCCCCCAATCATTTTTTTTCCCTAGGTTTTGAGTTTTACAATTTTCTCCCTCCCTTCTCCCCTGACAGAAAGTAAGCTAATATAGGCTATACATATATAACCATGCTAAACATAGATTCATATTAATCATGTTGTGAAAGAAGAATCAAATCAAATCAAAACAGAAAAATAGAGAGAAAAACAACATAAACCTAAGACAGCTTTTAAAATTTGAATTTGAACTGCAGTATATTGAAAGTGGAACATTTCAATGAAAAATATCAGTGTTTACATTTCTTCTATTTTTCCAGTTATTTCTGTTTTGCAATGAGAAATGCAGAAAGAAAACAGAGGCAAAGGTATTAGAAGATATTGATCACAACAATTGACAATCACAACTGTGACCCTGAGTGAGATAAACTTAACCATAAAACAAAAAAGGATCACAGAATGGATTAGGAAAGTAGAATTCAATAATATGTTATTGAAAAGAACACAACTGAAATATCAAATATTCTGCAGGTTAAGTGTCAGACACTGTTGTAGACACAAGATACAAGTACAAAGACTGCAAAAATCTTGTATTCTACTAGGATAAACTTTGAGAATATGAAAAAATTTAGCATAAATAAAAAGTTAATAAATATTAATATTCAAAAGAAGGAAGGGAATAAACATTTATATAGTGCCTACTACATATTTTTTTTAAGATTTTTGCAAGGCAAATAGGGTTAAGTGGCTTGTCTGAGGCCACACAGCTAGGTAATTATTAAGTGTCTGAGCCTGGATTTGAACCCAGGTACTCCTGACTCCAGGGCCGGTGCTTTATCCACTGCGCCACCTAGCTGCCCCATACTAGGCACTTTTAACAGCTATTATGTCATTTGATTCTCACAACAATCTTGTGAAGTATGTGTAATCATTATCTTCATTTTATAGTTGAAAAAATTGAGCCAAACAGAGGTTGTGCCTTGTCTGGGTTCACACAGTAGCAAACACCTGAAGCTAAATTTGAATTCAGGTCTTCCAGATTTAAGACCCAGTTCTTAATCCAGTCTGTTACTGCCTGTCTCTAAGCAATTAAATTCAAAGTGTTTTGGAAGGGAGATCACTCATTAGCAACAGGGGAACAGTAAGAAAGATTTCCTGTGAAAGACAGTGCTTATGCTTCATTTTAAAGGAAGAACATATTTATTCTGGGCATAGAGTAGACAAATAAAAAGTACAGAAATGGAGCACCATGTGAGGAACAAGGAAAAAAAAGAGAGCTTAAATGGCTTACAGAGGTGGGAGGGAGAAATGTTCAATGATGGCTGGAAAGATAGATTGGGCACAAGCTGCGAAGGACTTTAGAAGCCAGACAGGAGTTTCTATTTTATCCGAGAAGCAATAATAGTTCATTGAAACTGAGTAGAAAAACTGCATGGCAGCAGTTTTTAGAATGGATTAGAAAGGTGAAAGGTTTGAGGGAGGAAATGAGAAGACTGCTGCAAGTTTGGGTGAGAGGCAATGAGAGCCTGAGTTAAGGTGATAGGTCCCCACCAATTATGTTGACTCCATATCTCGGTTCCTGGGCTCTCAAAGGTCATCTTTTACCTTGTCTCACAAGGATCTATGATATTTATACTGCTTCTAGGATCCAGGTGCCACTTCCATTTTTACTTGGACCATGACTTCCATCTTCTTCCCACCAGCAAGTTGGATTCTGCTCCTAGGTCTCTAGGCTCAGATGGATCAGCTTTGGTCTTATCTTATTGAGCCTAATCCACCTTGCTACTTCTAGGGATGTACATCAGCATAATTGTTTTCCTTCATTAGAAATATAAGTTCTGGAAGGGAGTAGAACCAAGAGAACATTGTACACATTAACAACAACATTATGAGTTGACTATGATGAATGTGGTTCATCTCAATCCTGGGAGACCTGTTATAAACAATGCCATCCACATCTAGAGGGAAAAACAAAATAACCCCCCCCAAAAAAAACCAAACTACTCCCCAAACCCCAAAGAATCTGAATGCATAATGTGTTCAGTTTTTAAAAACTTCTTTTATGTTTTTCCTTCCTATATCATGTTCATGTTTTTTTCTTTTCCCTTTGTCTGAATTAATTCCTCTTTTACAGCATGACTAATATGTAAACATGTTCAACACAAATGTACATGTACAACTTTTACCAAACTTTTTGCCACTGAGGGAAAGAGGGAAGTAGAGAGATGTGGAACTTATAAATTTTCAAATGGATGAATGCTGAATATCTACCATATCAAGTAACTGGAAAAAGAAAATAAAATATCAACTAAAAGAACTAAAAGTTCTTTGAGAATGAAGATTGTCTTGTTTACTTGTCTTGATATTCCAGAACTTAGCAAAATATTTGACACGAAGTAAGTGATTTATCTAAGCAAAGGAAATTATTAAAAACCATAATATCCAATTATAATCCAACACCCTGATAAATAAAATGGATGAATGTTTATATAAGCATGAAATACTAAAGTATTTTAAGTTACCTAGAATAACAGTGACAAGAAATGGAAATTTTTAAAAACCTAATCTCAAGAATAGATACTGAACAAGCAATTAAAAAATTCCTAAAAGAAGTTAGAAAAAACCAAACAACACATATATTTACAATGAAGTTCTTCAAACTGTTCAGGAACACCTTATTCTCATTTAACATAAATTATTTGTGAAAAGAATGAATTCTACTTTGTTTGTATAGTCTTGGTTTCTAAACCAAAGAAATAAAAGACAGAGGAAAAAACAGTGTAAGTCAATATGTCTCATGAATGTTGATGGAAAAATTTCAGATAAAATATTAGTAGAGAGACCATTAAATTAATAAAATTTAAAAGTTTATACACTATGATTTGGTTCAAGATTAGAAAAATTATCAACATCACAAACCATATTAACAGCAAAACAATAAAATCTACATGATTATATCAATGTAAAGTATGTTTTTGATAAAATGAAATTCATTTATGTAAAATAAAACTTTTTAAATATATTGATAGACTACTCCTAAGCAAAGTAAATATAATCTATCTGAAATTAAAAGACCAGTAGAGGACTTTCCAATAAGATCAGGGGTAAAGACACAATGCTCTGTGTCAGCATTATTATTTTAAAATAATCTAGAAAAGTTAGTTATAACAAAACAAAAATAAATTGAGGAATCAGCATAGACAAGATAATTGCTTTTTTGCTGACAGTTTGATGGTTCATTTAAAGCACCTGAAAGACTGAAGCAAAAAAAAATAGAAAAACAATAACCTCAGCAAAGTAGTGAGATATAAAATGAGCCCATTAAAAATCATTGGCCTTTCTATTTATTTCCAACAGAACCTAACCGGAAGAGAGAGAAATTTTAAAATAACCTCAGCATTTATAATAGATTTGGAAATTCAAGACACACAGAGGAATTATATCATTATGATTACAAAATAATCTTTACAGAGCTCTGCAAGTCTTAAATAATTAGAGAGATACTAATTTCTTCTGGTTGGGCTGTATCAATATAATAAAAATAATAAAATGACATAAGTACAATAAATTAGATACTACCAACATAATAGAATGACCAATTGAAGCTACCAAAAAACTAGGAAACTTTAAAAAACTGACAAAAGAATCTCAAGGAAAGTAACTTTTAAAAAGCAAGCAAGTAAATGGGCTTAGTGGCATAAAATTTCAGAATATCCGATAAAGTAGTAATCATCTTAACTATTTTATTTTGGTTAAAAAATAGAGCTGATCAATGAAATAGATTAGATACATAAGATACAAAAGCAAATGAACAAAGCTGATAATAGTATTGAATAAACCAAAGGACTCCAATCACTGAGGTAAAAACATATTTTTGGAACTCAATCTGGAGGAAATTAGGTTTAGACCAATATCTCCTACAAAATACCACAATAAGATTCAAATGGATATATGATCTAGATAAAAAGGATCTTATCATAAACAAATTAGAGAAGCAGGGAAGGCAAGATCTTTCAGTCAGTCAACTGACTAGAATTCATTAAGCAATTACTCTGTGGTAAATAATAGAACAAATGCTTTCACAACTATAAGTAGGGGAAGAGTTCCTGATCAAAAAAGAGATGAAATTACATAATACTTTAAAAAGTTTTTGTACAAACAACATCCATTCAGTTAACAAAGAAACAGTTGCTGGGGGAAAATATTTATATTGCGCTTCTTTTAAAAATGTCTGATCCAAGAATTTATGCAAATAAGAAAACAAGAGTCATTTTCAACAAATAACTCTCAAAGGAAAAAAGCAAGTCATCAATAACTATGTGAAAAAAGGTTTCAAGTACTTAATAATATAATGTCAATTAAAACAACAGTGATATTCTACCTCATATTCATTAGATTGGTAAAGAAAACAACATCCTCAGAAAAATACAGTTGTTAAAGGGGACTTATGTGAGTGAAGAAAAGGATGCTGAGTATACTGGTAGAATTTGTGAAATGTGGTTCATCTATTCTGCAAAGTAATTTTTAATTACACTCCCAAAGTTGCTAGAACTATTGACCCAACAATACCACAATCCAAAGAAATCAAAGAAAGGGAGGAAGAACCCATATGCACAAATTTAGGTATGTTGTTTAGACATTTCAGTCATGCCAACACTATGTTACCATTTGGAGATTACTTGGTAAAGGTACTGGAGTGGTTTGACATTTCCAACTCTAGCTCATTTTACAAATGAGAAAACTGAAGTCAACAGATCGAAGTGACTTGTGTCTATCCACTGCACCACCTAGCTGCCCCCAAATAGGTATAGCATTATGTTTGTTTTAGCAAACAAAGGAGGTAGTCATTAATTGCTAAACGTCTTAACAAATTATGGTAAATGAATATAATAGAAAATTATTATATTCTAGGAAATGACAAAAGGGTTGGATTTAGAGAAACTAGGAAAGACTTATGACTATGCAGAGTGAAGTGAGTAGAATTATGAGAACAAGTTATATGGTAACTAAATTTTAAAAGAAAATAACTATGAATTAAGAACTATGCTCAGTTTCTGAGTCTAGAAAATAATAAATCATGTTTTATCTCCTTAACAGAGAGATGATTGACTAGAAGCCCAAAATGAGACATACATTTTCAGGAAAGGCCAATGTGTGAATTGGTTTTGTGTGGCTTTTTACAAAGGGAACTTTTATTTGAGGGTGAGTGTGGAAATATGAGGGAAAGTAGGAATTATCTAAATATGAATAATGAAAATAGATGTTAATTAAAAAGTTTTAAATAATCCACAGAAAGGGGTAAAATAAATTTAGAAGATGATATACGAATACATGATAAGGATGGAACCATCATACTAAATTTAATATATACCTAAAAAAATCTTCATGAAAGAGAGTCACAGAATCATTTTTTTCTTTGTTTCTATAGGGAAAAGTTCATGGGGATATTCATTTCTAACAAATGGTTGTTCAGTTTCTACTTAAAAACTTCCATAGATAAGGAGTAACTCATTACCTACCTGGGTCACTCATTCTATTTTTTTTGCACATTTCTAACTTATAGGAAGTTATTATTTGCCTTTCTATAACTTCTACTCATGGTCTCTTTTTCTGTCCTTTACAGAAAACAAAGAAAAACCTAATCCTGCTTCCTCATGACTGATAATCCTTTGAATATAATGACAACTATCATTTATTCCCTACCTTTTTCCTTCACATTCCTATATGTTTTATTCTGTATATGTAAAAACATAAGTCTGAGAAGGGTGTCTATAGATTTCACCAATCTGCCAAAGTGATCCAGGGCACAAAAGCAGCTTATTAAAACTCGTCTATGTTTGTGTGTGTGTGTGTGTGTGTGTGTGTGTGTGTGTGTGTGTGTGTAATTACCAATGCATTCCATCTCATTCCTTACATGAATAGACTGGAGCTTTGTCCACAATCAATGATCATAGTCCAGTTTGACTTGTCTTTCCAAAAATGTGGCAAACACTATCAATTAAAATAATATGGTTGTCTACATGGATAGGGTACAACTAAATGATGATTTTCCTTATTATACAAACCTTTTCTCATAATGCAATAAAGATCACATTAGCTTTCTGTGTGGGGAGGTAGTGGTGGATGTGATATGATTATTGACATATAGAGCCTGAAGTAAAATCCATAGATTTTTTTTTTTACATTGGGGGGAATGTAAAACTTAGCACTTCACATTTTATTCCTATCTGTTTATGAGATCCAGTCTTCTGTTCCAACTGGATAAGATCTTTTTGAATCTCATTCCTTCTTTCAGTGGTGCTATCCTTATAAGTTTCATGACATCTGCAAATTTTAAACATATTGTCTATCCTTTCATCTAAGTCTTTGATTTTAAAAAAATGAAAATAATTAAGCCAAGGACAGAGCTCTGTAGAAGACTACTTTAGTCATCTCTCCAAGTGAAAACATTCACACATTAACCAGTACTCCTTGGGGCTGGTTGTAAAATTAGTCCTAAATCCACCTAACTGTCCTGCAACTATCCCATATATCTTTATCTTGTCCAAAAGATATGATTGCACTCATTCCCCCATCATTAATTCCACTTAGTCAAGAAAACCTCAAACAGGATCCCAAAGAATTGAACATAATTGAAATGACTGAACAACAACCAATAGTTACAGTCTGAGAATCAAAGGGAAAACAGAACAAATTAATATTTATAGAACAATCACCACCCATTTTGTTTCAAAGTTGCTTTTAAAGATGGATTGAGAACACTCTGTCCATAGTTTGTTTTCAACTCAGGTGACTAAGCAGATTTTGGAACAGTTAGGGATGATGCTTTACTGTTTCTTCAGTTTCTTCTTGAGTTCCATGTACACAGCAGAACAATATTATCCACTTGGTAGAAAGAATGAATCACTCTTATTCCAAGTTGGTTCTACCAGATATAGCTGAATGAGAAACTCTAAGATAATTCTTTCTCATGAAATTGTTGCCACCTCCTCTTCATTTTAAACTTATTAAAACATAAGCCAACTTGCTCCCAGACTTCTTAGAGTATACTTTGTTTACCCAGTTGGCAAGTTCCTCCTTATCTGGAGTAAATCAGTTTTGCTAATTGCCCTTGGAACTAGTCAAACACTACACAGTTAATGCTATAGTCCATTGCTACACATATTTTAATTTCCCTCATCTGCTCTGAAAGCAACAATGGGTGTGACTGATAGCTCATGCTATTTGGTAACAAGCATACTTCATTTTTCTCCTTTAAAAACAAAATCAAAGAAAGTACCTTAAAATTCATCCTCTTTGGTCACAATGGGATTTGATCCTGCATTCTAGGGAGAATACAGAACAAAATGTTTCTTTCTTTAGTATAAAGTACACATAAATAAAATATCTAAGTGCTAAAATGCTTGATATGCAAAAATCTGATACTGACAAAAGACATTTCATAAAGTCTATATTTTGGCCTATCTATAGTCTTATATTTTTTCAGTTTTGTGGTTGTATCAAACAAGCAGAAGTTAAATGCCAGTTTCACCTGATTTGTCAAGAATGAAGTTTTTCAATTTTTTTTCCCTTCTTCTATTCATTGTATCTCCTAGAAATTCATATAAAGCTGTGAATGTTCTCTACATGTTTTTTTCCTTCTCTGGATCAAAACTCTCCCTTTCCTTCTATCAGTCCTTATATACATAGTCTTGGTTTTGCTCACAAATCTAGTTGAAGTCCCAAATACAGTATCTAAGAACTGAACACAATATTGTGGATATTTGACATGGGCAGATTACAACTAAACTATAATTTCCCTTGTATTAGAAACTGCTTCTATTCACATCCAGTGGATGAACTCTTGCTGTTCCTTACACACACCACTCCACCTCTACCATTACTCCAAACCTTTCTCACTGAATGTCTTCCATACTTGGAACTCTCTCCCTCCTAATTCCACCTCCTGGATTCCCTGTTCCTTCAAACACATCTTCCTGAGTTCAAATCTAACCTCAAACACTAACTAGCTGTGTGACCCTGGCCAAGTCACTGAATCCTGTTTGCCCCAGTTTTCTCATCTGTAAAATGAGCTAGAGAAAGAAATGGCAAACCAGTCCAGTATCCTTTCCATGAAAACCCCAAATAAGGTCACAAAGAGTTGGATAGGACTGAAATGACAAAGTCCTACCTAGTTTACAAAACCTTTTCCAGTACCCCTTAATGTTACTACTGTCCCTCTAAGATTAACTTCGACTGACTCAATCCATATATTGTTTGTACAATAATTGTTAATTTATAGTCTCCTCCTTTAGGCTTGTGAACTCTTTAAGAACAGGGACTGTTTTGTTTTGCGTGCCTTTCTTTGTATCTGGCACACTTAGCACAATGCTTAGAAAACAGTACTTACTTGTTACCTGACTAATTACAACTAGGATATGTGATTCCCTTTTACTTTCTTTAACAATTTAGTTTTATTTTAAACCTTATTGTATGAAATATTTGATAGCTGTAGAACATGAATTAAGACACTTGAAATGCTTAATTCACTTAAGTAAAAAAAAGTGGAAGCTACTTTTAATGTAGGTTTGGCAAGAAAAAATTAAGAAAAGTTTTTTCAATTTACTTTTTACTAACTAGGACTGAATCAGAGAATAAATTCTTATCCTCTTTGGTACTGTTATACACAGAAAATTCCTATTATCCATCCTCCCACAGACACAAGGGCTGTATTAATGTCACCAGAAGCATCCTTGACTTTTAACTAAAAGTAACAGGCTTAAACTCTGTTAATACTGAGAAAGAGAGTTAATCAATTATTGAACATTTCCATTATTGGGCAGAGAGAAATGAAAAGAGACATCAGACATTGTACCTGGGCTTAGAAATTTACAAATTAGTAGTAAAGACAGGACATTTTCTGTGTGTGTGTTTGTGTGTGTGTGTGTGTGTGTGTGTGTACAAAGAAAGAAAAGAGAAGGGGGGAGAGAGAGAAAAGAGAGAGTTAGAGGCAAAATGAGAGAATGGAAAGTGGCAGTGGTACAGAGACAGAGACAGAAGCAGAGAGGCTTCAAAACATGATCCATACATTTACTTTGTATGGTCATGAAGATCAAATCACTGATCTTCATTTCTATTCTCTAGGCATGGTTAGACATAAGGCAGGCAAATTCTTTCTTGATATGAGCTTTGCCTGACACCCCAAAACCAGGCAAAATAAGTAGGTTCAAATACTTTTGAATGTGGAATGGTAACAAAAGAGCATGGACTTTAAAATGAAGTAAGAAAGGTAGTTGTCATTTGGTTAGTAATACATTTCCTAGTACAAACTCCACTTTGGTAAATTGCATTCCTGATGGTTTAAATCATGAAAGATGAAAGAGTCAAATTTCCTCAGACAAAACTTCCCACGTTTTCTAGTCATTACATGAGAAAATTTCCTGAGAACACAAAGATAGTGCTTTTTTCTTTCATTTTAAGTTTTGTGTACTTAATTTTTATCTGACATAATTTATTAAAGACTTTATTATTTCTAAAAGTTACAAACTAATATTTTTCTTTATGATTTTTTCCAACCTTAAGAATGCAATATGAGGGTTCACAAAAGACCTTTTTGTTTTCAAAAGGAAAAATCCCCAACCAAGCCTATTTTTGAAAAAAAGGAGAAGGAAAAACAATCCTAGATCACAGTGCTGAAAGACTATGGAACCTTTGATTAAAAAAAAATACTTAACAAGGACAGCTGTAATGGCTCATGTAAAAAGGAAAATGTTTCAGAAGGTCAAAGTAAACTGCCCAGATCCTTTAGCACCTCTTCATGATGCCTTTGGCATTGGGTTTTATTTTTTTTAATGACTAAGGAAATTCAAGCTATGATTTAAAAAACAAATAACTACCTTATAAATTACTGTACTAAATGGACTAAACCCATGATTTAAAAGAGTAGGAATTTCAAACCACAACAATGACTTTGGTACTTTTCTCCCCTCAGAACTGTGAAGGGTTAGAATGGACTTGAATATATAGGACTTTGGATTTAGCAAGATTTAGTAAACATTCCAAAATCAAGAAAATGCCAGATGAAACTGAAACTGAAACAAAATTCTTAGGATAATTAAAGATTATCGAGTTATAGGTAGAACATACCTTAGGAGATCACCTACTCCTACTCCTTTATTTGACAGGACACATTAGTCATCTTTGTCTTCAGTAGGTACTTTTTTCCTGAGGGTTGCTTTCTCTCAAACCTGTAGGTTTTTGACCAAATACTTTTTTTTTTTTAACAAAGAATTACTTTTTTTTCTAAATTGTCTTTTTGCTCCTGTCTCCAAATAAAACTGTCTAAATCTGAAAGGGACAGCTCCCTCACAGACAGATGAGGATTCCCAGACTTACCTAAACTCATAGATATTATCTGAAAAAGCCGACATTCAAACCCAGGTCTTTTGCTTAACAAAAAAATTATGTTTGAGTTAAATCAAAGTGATATTACAAACAGTATTCTATATGTTAAAAAAATGCCAAATTGTCATACTTTAAAAGATTTCTGTACTCTCTCTGTATACTCTTTTTCTTGACCACCTCTGTCGTCATCGACATAGTGTCCAGAGCTACATATCCGATGCTAGTCTTTTTCTTGAGCTACAATCCCACAAACATCACAAACTAAACACATCTACAACATAATTAATTTTCCCCCCTCTTCCAACCCTCTTTTTTTTGTAACTTCCCTATATCTACTGAGAGTACAATAAGCTTCCCTAGGTCAGCATGACTAATTCTCAGCATGGTCAACATGACTCAATTCTCCCCTTTCTCTTTTTTAACCATCTATATCCAATCAGTTGCCAAGTCTACCACCATAACATATCTCAGCTTTGTGAACTCTTCTTCTTTATTTCTATTCACCTAGACTACTGAAAAAGCCTAACTAGTCTACCTGCATCCACATCTCAAATTTATCCTCCACATAACTTGTTCTTTTTGGGTAGTGTCTGACAAAATCATTTTGGGTTTTCTTGGAAAAGATACTGGAGTGGTTCCCCTTTTGCTCATTTTGTAGATGAGGAAACTAGGCAAACAGAGTTAAGTGACTACCCCAAGATCACAAAGCCAGTTTAAGTGTTTGAGGCTATATTTTAACTAATAAAGATGAGTTTTCTTGACCCCTGATCTGACCCTTTAATCACTGTGCTATCTAGATGGCAAAATGATATTCAGAATGCATAGACATGATCAGGTCACCAGTCTACTTAAGAAGTTCCAGGGCTCTCTAGGATCATATAGAAACTTCTACAGGTTCATATACAAACTCCTTTGTTCAGTGCCCTGTACAGTCAAACTCCAGGCTGACTTTCTAACCTTATCATACATTACTGTCCTTCACACACTCTACATTCTGGTCAAACTGGCCTGACCACCATGTTCCATATACCAGATCCTATCTCCCATCCCCAAACTTTGTACAGGCTGCCTTTTATATCAGTAAAATCCTCCAAGTATCTGAGAATGGCTCTGAAACCAGACTTTCCTGATACAGTATCACCTAGCTGCTGCTATAAGAGAGGATATTCTCCTCCATCAGTTAGATTCCTCTACTACTACCACTCACTATTTCTAAGATTCTGTGTGGTTCCTGGCCAAGGCCATCAGTCTCCCAGGAATAAATCAAGCCTATCTATGAAATTGGGTAATAAAAATTATTCCATTTTTTCCCTAGGAACTAAGTGATAAGTTTTTCTATTTGGTAAGGATACTAATCATATCTACCACCTCATCCCAGTAATACCAATTATCAGGTGCTTGTATGCAAGTCTCAGCAAGAGAAATACAACAGTCCTTTGTCAGGGACATAATGGTAAAAGTAGAGAATCAGACAGCGGGGAGTAATCTATTTGGTGGCTTGCAGATTGTTGAACATTATACTCTGTCTTCTAACTAAACCCATTATATACACATTTCACCATGACTGGCTGTCAGCCAATTGTAAATCAAAAGGTTATATACCCTGCTGAGAGCATTAGGAGCTCTAAGTAAGTCAGACTTTTGGGTTAGGCAAAGTGCTATTTAACTATTTGTTACTAAAGCCAACTGGAGTGGTTTTAATTGTTTCATTAATAGTAAAAAATGAAATAAAATAAAATAAAATTCTAAGGTTCAGCTTAACTAAGAACAAAGACATAAGGGCAGAAAGGTCCCTTTTATAAGATGATAATCTTTGTTTTGGCTCCCCTGCAGTAAGGGAAATAATCTATTCAAGTCTTTTTTTTTTTTATTTTGCAAGACAATGGGTTAAGTGACTTGCCCAAGGTCACATAGCTAGGTAATTAAGTGTCTGAGACATGATTTGAACTCAGGTCCTCCTGACTCCAGGGCCGGTGCTCTATTCACTGTGCCATCTATCTGCCCCCAAGTCTTGAGGGAGTTATGATCTGCAAAGGGAGAGTGTGTATAGAGGATATTCTGATGTCATAGAGCTAAGAAGAATGAATATCTGTGAAGCATTTGAACAGCATATACTAGTGATTTTCATTAAATAAATCATTAATTTTGGGAAAAAAGTATCACTTCAGGAACCATTAACTTGATAATGATTATTTCTCATTAACTGATCCATAGTCAATGCTAAGAATAATACATATGTAAAAATGTATAAACAGAAAGACAATCAATCAACATTCATTCATTAAACACCTACTATATTGCATTAACCGTGCTAGGTTCTGGAGATTAATAAAACAACAATGAAAAGTAAGAAAAAATAACAACAACAATAATACTTCACAAATTCACAAAGCATTTTGCAAATATTGTATCATTTTATTCTCTGGGCAGCTAGGTGGTGCAGTAGATAGAGCACCAGCCCTGGAGTCAGGAGTACTTGAGTTCAAATCCAGCTTCAGACACTTAATAATGACCTAGTTGTGTGGCCTTGGACAAGCCACTTAACCCCATTGCCTTGCAAAAACTAAAAAATTATATATATATATATATATATATATATATATATATATATATATATATATATAATTTTATTCTCTCAATTAACCATGCGAGGTAGGGTTATTATTCTCATTTTACAGATGAGGAACATGAGGCAGAAAAAAGCGAAGTGACTTTCTCAGGGTCACATATGAGATAAAATTTGAATTCATTCATTCTTGTCTCTTAAGTCCAGAATTCTATCCACTATACTGACAAAAACCAATAAAATAACCCCTGCTCCCAGGGACTTAGAGGCATTTTTGCTGCTGTGAGGCAAAGGCAACATAAATACCCAAGTTTTAGTGAATGGGAGTGGAAAGAATAGCAAAAGCTTCTGTGGGATGGAGGGGTCACCCTCCCTGGAGGGCTAGGCAAATCTGAGGAAGAAAGATAGTCAAGTTATATACCCTTCACTGAGTTTTGATGTGATGAGGTCTGGGGCCTTGATTAGAGGGGAAGTATGACAGTGAGGGATGAGGTTCAGGGAGTGAAGTCAGCTTCTGGTCTCTCCCACTTTACCCAGTCAGGCTGTACAGAAGAAGCTAAGAACAACAAAAGGGCTCCCCCCCCCCCATCCCCCTAGCTATGATAAGGGCAAGAGGAACATTAAAGAAGGATTGAAAGCATGAATGACAATGAAAAGCTGAACTTCTAAACATTTCCTATGCTTCTGCTTTCTCTTCAAATCTTACTGGATAGAGAGTCAGGAAGGCAGAGTTAAGCATCTATCTGACAAACATTAGCTCTATGCCATCAGGTTGTATAACCTTGGGTAATTCACTTAAAACACAGTGCTCTAAGACTAAAAGCATCAAGTAAGGTGCCAACCTGCACTGATTGATACTCTCATCTGGGAATTTCTATATCAATAAATACACAGGTACAGTCTCCATTCCTATCCTTTCTCTTCTAAAGAGAGTGACTTTTGAATTGGAAAGGAGAGAAGAAAAATGTTGAGAAGGTAACATAAACTCATGAATAATTTTGCTTTATTTTCTTTCAGGCATGTAAATTTTTAGGCAAATAGGTCAATTTGCTGTTCTTCAAACCCAGTCTCCCATCTCTAACCTCCACTACCTTGCATAGGCCATACCACAGGACTGAAATAAATTTCCTCCTAATTGCCACTCCTCAGAATTCTGTTTCAAGCTCCAAGTGTCACCTATTATAGAGTCTTCTCTTACCTACCTAAATGTTAGTGTTCTTTCCATACTTAAATATATATGGTATTTCCTTACCTCTATCCCTAATATTGGGGCTGTTTCATTTTGTTTTTGCATCTCCAGAACCTAATAATATGTCTTGTACATAGAGGCTGCTTAATAAATAGTTTAAGTCACCAGGATCTGAAAGAAATCGTTCATTTCATTGCAAAGCTGCTGAGGGTGATCAAGAAGTTCTAGATTGAAGAAAAAGGTAAATGTTGCCCCAATTTAAAAAAAAAAAGAAGATATTCTGAAAACTATAGACAAATGAGCTTCATTTTTTTTTTTATTCCTGAGCCCACATTACAAAAGAGAGATTCTGTAAGCACTAAGAGATGGAACCAAGTAGATTAGTAAAGTCTCACAAGACTTCACCTAAAACAGGTCAGACCAGACTAACGTCATATTTTTTTTTGGTCAGAGTTACTAGACCGGAACATCAGGGAATTGCTATAGACATTGTATACTTAGATTTCAGCAAAGAACTTTACAAACTCACTCATATTATTCTTTGAATCAGATATATGGGTTGAATGACAAGATCCAAAGACCAGTCATTAATGTCAATGTGGAAGGATATACCTAATAGAGTTCCCCAGGGATCTGCCCTTAGCCCTATGCCATTTAATGTCTACAACAGTGATTGAATGAAGGCATAGGTGTCATGTTTGTCAAATTTTCAGGTGGCATGAAGCTTGGACAGATAGTCAAGAATGTTTTGGAAGTCTAAAACCCAAACTATATCAATTAGGTTACAATGACAGTTCAAAACAAATAAAATTAAATTCAAAAGGAATACATTTAAAGTTACAGGTTTGGGTTAAAAAAATCAGTTTTGAAGATAGAGTCAGTCAATCCTGTGAAAAGGGTCTGCAAGTTCAGTATGACTTGACAATGTAACAAGGAAGTAAAAAAAAATTCTAATTCTATCAAGCTACATAGAGAGGTTTGGTGCCTTGGTCAGACCTCATCTTCAGAATATTGTACAATTTGTAATATCACATGTTAGGCAAGAAGAGAATGCATTCAGAGGAGGATGAATAGAAGGTCTTAGAGACTATAAACTATACAAGATTAAGCTGAAAGGGTTGAAGACCTTTTGTCGGGAAGAAAGAAGATTTAGAAGGAACATGATATCTGCCTTCAAATATTTTAAGATAAATCATATGAAAGAAGAGAGTATGGACAGAGGAAAGCATTAAGTGCTTATTATATACCAGGTTTTATGTTAATTACTATACAAATAATTCATTTGAGATTCATAACATCCTTATAAAATGTTATGATCTTTAGAGTTGAGCAAATTGAAGCAGACAGGTTAGTTAAAGGTCTAGAGTGCTGGAGACAGGCAATTGCTGCTATCCAGTCATTTCAGTCATGTAAGACTCTTTGTGATCTCATTTGGGGTTTTCTTGGCAAAGATACTAGAATAATTTGCCATTTTCTTCTCTATCTCATTTTACAGATGAGCAAACTGAGGCAAACAGGGTAAAGTGACTTGCCCAGGATCACATAGCTAGTATCTGAAGCCATATTTGACTCAGGAAGATGAATCTTCCTGACTCCAACCATGGTACTCTATCCACTTTGCCTCCTAGTTGTGGGAGTTAGGAAGATCTGAGTTCAAATGTGATCTCAGACACTAGCTGTGTGATCCTGGGGAAATCTCTTAACATCTGCTTACCTCAGTTTCCTTTTCTGTAAAATGTGGATAATAATAGTACTACCTTCAAGTTTGTTGTGAGAATAAAATGAGAATGAGATAATGTGCCTCTCCCATAGTAAGCATCATATAAAGTTAGCTTGTACCATCATCATCATCATCATCATTATTATTACTTATTATTATTGTTATTGTTATTATTATTATCTGCCATTTCATCTAGTTGCTTCTAGATGGAGCTAGAACCAATGGGAGAGTTGGAGAGTTGGAGAGAAACAAATATAAGGGAAAACTTCCTAACAATAAAGAATTGTCTAAAAATGGTCTGGGTTCTTGAGAAGGGCTTCACAGGAAGTTTTAAAGCAGAGATTGAGTGACCATTTCTTAGGGAAGCTGGTAAGTATAGGTTAGATTAAAATTTCCAAGTTTCTTTTTCTCTCTAAAATTCTGTGATTCTGGGATAGGTGGAAATAAGTGTAGAATGAGTAGAGTAGTGATCTTTGCCTGTCCTTTTTGCAATCTCTAACTTATCCTTATCTAAAATTTTGGTTGATTTTAGCTCTTTTGGGGGGGGGTGGAAGAGAATTGTGAATTAATTTTCAGGTTGCCAAGATAAGGGTCTGCTTCTACCCCACCTAATTTTTTTTTTAAATTTGGGTTCCAATCTTTGATTTCATGGTATAGTAAGGAAATCAGAAGTTTGAAAGGCTTACTTGGGGTAAGATGGCCAACTCCTAACTCCAAAGTTAGCTCTCTATGTAGAATGCCATAGGTAAGATATTTTCCATCTAAGGTTATTTGACAGAAATGAAACTTTCAAACTGAAAGATCAAGGATCAAAAATCTCAAAACTATAAGAGATGTTGGATTTTAACATCAGTTATTTGCTTTTAAATTCCTAGTGTGACTGGTATTTTTGCAGAAATATGTAAGGATCCAAGAATGTCCATGCACTGTTAAGCAAAACTTAGAGCCAACAGCATTTTAGACACCAGACTGAATAGAATGACTGACGTGACTCCCACTGAGTGCTCTTCAAACCTGACTAAGTTCAAAAGCAGGAGGAAAACTGATATTTGTCCTGATGGGAAGCAATGGGTGTTGGCTTTAAGATCAGACCTCCTTCATCTAGGCAAAGATCCAAAAGTTAAATATATTACTTCTTTTAGGAAGGAAAATGAACAATGGGAATCTGGGTAGGGAGGGGCATTAATTCCCAGAGATGAAATTTGGCCCAGGCATCAGAGTTAGTATTCTTCCTTTGGTGGAAAGGACCCCAAGAACTTCAGTAACCACAGGTGGATGACCTCTCTTCAGCTTCCCATTCCAAAGAGAAATACCAGGAACTGTGTAGCAAACTCTAGTGCCAGGAGTAGGAAGAGTGCGGAAGAAGAATTGGGGAGGGGGTGTCAACCAAGGAAATAAACAAAGTGGAGCAACCACATTCCCTGCTATACTGGGGTTTTCCTGAGGGAACTGTCAGCCTAACAGACCTTTTTTACCATCCTTGTATGAATCTTGAAAACTCAAGAGTCTCCATTTAATAAAAAAGTTTATTTTCCTCTGATTTGTATCTGTCTTATATACAAAAATACTTTCAATTAATCTCATTCAAAAATTCTGCATTAACAAGTCAATTTCAGTTATACAAGGCTCTCTTTGGGCAAAACTTAAGAGTAGAACTTAATCTTGTAAACATATGAGAAGAACAGGATGGAACTGTACAGATGTTAAGATATTTCTCCAAAAACAATTCCATATGCAATACAATTGCAAGGGTGGAGAAATTCAAGAACCAGCTGGGCTATAAGGCAGCCAAAGGCATAATCCCCATCCCCCCCTTTAAGTATAACTAACATCATATGACCTTTCATCAACCCTTACAGAGGAGGCAATGCCTATAGTGTGACTTCCTTGGTAGCCCTTAAAAACAAAAGAAAACAAAACAAAAAAGAAAGTTTCACACTAAGAATGAAACAAATAAATGAACTTCAAATGGGAACAAATTTTCAAATTAGAAGCTTTTATTATCATCAGGCCTAATGATATTTGGGTTAATTATTTTATAGGTGACTTAGAGAAGGAAATGTCATGAATGAATTTTTAAGCTTGTTCAGATATCTATATTTCATAAAAATATGAATTTTTTCTGTGTAATATTTATAAGCTACAAGGAAAGGATTTTTTTTAGTTGATATGATAGAAAAAAGATCGACTAAAAGAGAAAACTATCTAGGGACACTATAGGGTAAATGAATCCGTAGGTCTATTCAGTTTCAGAAAAGCCATATTTAAGATGGCCTTACTCCATGGAAAAGTCTATTAGCTGAAATATCAAATGCAGAGATCTCCCTTTTTTATAAATGCCCATTTACTAAGCACTGGAGATGGTCTGCTTCTCTTTGTGTATCTGTTGCTTTTAACCCAAATTTCTCCTCTTTAAGGAGAAGGGAATAATCATTTATTGAGTATCTACTATGTACCAAAGCTAAGAAGTTTATAAATATTATGTTACTATATAGACATAATAACCCTGAAAAGTAGGTGGCATTATGGTTTCCATTTTACAATTGATACAGACCAAGGTTAAGTGACTTGCTGGGGATCACAATGCTATTAAGTATCTAAGAGGCTGGACCTGAACTAACTTCAAGGCCCAACATTCTAATCCACTGTGCTACCTAAGAGGAGAGGAAAAACAGGACAATACCAACGAGATATAGTAAAAAGAATTTTGGATTTGGAATATATTAATACTAACTCTGCCACTTGTGCAACTTGGTATCTATCAGTCTCTTAACTTCTCTGGGCCTAAGTATCCTCAACTATAAAATTAAAGAGTAGGTCATAAGTTGGGACAATTTCCTAGAGAAAATAGGAGTGAATGGGATCAAAGATCAGCATTTTTGAAGCAAGGGTCATCTCTGCAAAGATGCAATTATTGAGCCTTTAATGTATGCAAAACACTATGCTAAGCAACACAATCAGAAAAATATGATTTCCTTTTTTTTCAGGGAGTTCACATTCTATTCAGAGAGGCAATATATATATATTGGAGTTCCAGCAACTAGGCTGATCAGTATAAAATTCCTCATATAGTAATAGTAGGTGATATGAACTAGACATTTGTTTCTAAACCACTTTCAAAACAAGAAAGAGGTAATTCAGAAATTAGAAGACCCTATGAGGTAATTTCCAATTGTAATGTCCTGGTACATAAAAGAATTCAAAGGATGCCTAAATGAAAACAATGTGGTTTGCATGTAGATTGAACTGAGAATTATAGAGAATTATATTAATGGATTGAAATATGAGGAGGAGAGGTTGGGAAATAGAGAGGAAGGCAAGAAAGGGATTCTTGGTGAAAGGTCTCATGAATGGATTATGAGATACTCCATGGAGAGGATAAAGCTGCCACTAGAGACTAGAGAAAGGAACTGTCACTTTTCCACTGTGAGAAAGAATCCAATAGCAGCAATATTGTTTTGAGGACAACTTTGAATGACTAAGTCATCTTATCTATCACACACACACCAAAATTAACTACAAAGGACATATGAAGGAAGACACTATCTGCATCCAGGGAAAGAACTGATAAATAGGAGTAGATGTAAAATGATTTTGCATATACCTGTGTGCATGTGTGTGTGTGTGTGTGTGTGTGTGTGTGTGTGTGTGTGTATGTGTGTTTTAATGGCAGAGGGAAGAGAGGGAAGAAAAAAAGAAGAAAAATTTACATAACTTTATTATATATTTAAAAGGAATAGTAAGCTGTACATAATAGATTTGCAGTTTTGTACACAATCTTTTTTATTCTTTTATGTTATGAAAATGCCTGGTTTATTTCACAAATCAAGAATACATTTTTTTAAAAAAAGAATCAATTAGGAAAGAGTGGTAGAATTGCCCTGCTTCAGTGAGCACCCAGTTGAAATTGGGTAACATAAGTTTTTAATGAATGTCAGCTCATTCACTGGCACATGTATAGGAGGTGGATGGTAGGAATAATTCAGGGTGAGTGTTTAGTGAGGAACAACTGGTAAAAGGGCATAAGAGCAACAGATTTAAGAATAAAGGATAATTTAGCAGTGAATTATATTGATAGGAAATTGATGTGAAAGGAAGAGAATGATTCCAGAACTGAGAAAATACTGAAGGGAGGAGAATTTGAGAATTGGAGTAAGGATGAAGACTATATCTGAGAAAAATAAGGCATTGAGAAAGAAAGACTGATAGATTATGATGGGATAAAGAAATTTCAGAGTTCTTTATCACGGGTGATAGATAGCAAGGTCAGGGATATGATGATTCCTTTATATAACAGAGAAGGAGCAGAGTAGAGGATGGGAATTGTTTACCTTGATCTGCCACTCCCAGTTCTGTGATCACTCTCCTCCCTTGAGAAGTCCTAAAGAAGAACTATAGAAGCAGGGCAAAGATAGGGTGAAGAGGGAGTTGGGGAACTGGATATAAACTGAAAAAGGAAAAAGAATTCCAGAGATTGACAGATATAGCCATTGGGATTTCATGATAAATTAGAATGGAGTGAAATCTCCAAGGAGGAGAGGTTATGGAATCACAGTGGGAAGAATCTGCAAGTAGCATTGAGAGGCAAGGAATATCCATATTCCCCTTATGGAAAAAAAGGAGAGAAAACAATAATTCATCAAAACTAACAAATAGATTGGCTGAGCCTAGAAAACCTTTGCAAAGAGAGAGAGGTGAATTTCTCTCTGGGGAGAAGTCTGGTAATTATTGTTATATAAAATTCAGTTTCTTTGATTTCATTTTCCTTTTTTTCCCTTTTTTTAGGTTTTTTTTTTGCAAGGCAAATGGGGTTATTAAGTGGCTTGCCCAGGGCCACACAGCTAGGTAATTAATAAGTGTCTGAGGCATGATTTGAACTCAGGTACTCCTGATTCCAGGGCTGGTGCTCTATCCACTGCGCAACTTAGCCGTCCCTTTTATTTCCTTTTCAAAACTTATAATCTGTGTAGGGTTTTCTTCTGATTCTTACTTCTATCTTGTTTTCTGAATTATTCATATTCATTATTTATTGAATTTGAGTAACATTTTACTATATTCATGCATCACAACCATTCTCTGACTGAAGTTAAAATTTCTAAGTAGATATCTTTATTTTATAGAAGTTACTATCTGTATCAGTGGAGGGAGTTTCCTCTTTGGGAATCCACCACACCAATGAAATCACAGAATTTCATTAAATTCTAAGTTCCTTGAGAGTGGAGTTTGTCTGGAGTCAGGAAGACCTGAAGCATTTTGGAGCTACATTACCCATGAAAGTCAATTTACTTCTGTCTACCTCAGTTTTCTCAACTGTAAAATGGGGATCATAATACATCTACCTTCTAGAGTTGTATTGAAGAAAAAATGAGATACGTGTAAAGTATTTAACACATTTTCTGTCAATAAATGCTTATTCTTTTTCCTTCTCTCAATTAATATAACAATTATAGCCTAAAAATATACAGGAAGATTAATAACTGTGTTAATTGATAGGAAATTTTAACTTTAACATTTTTAGCATTTGTAATTCAAGAAGGCATCCTAAATATAAATTCTATTCACTTACTCATATATCAGAAGCCACATTATCAGTTATTCAATAAACTACAAAAGTCTATTTAATGCTGGAATTAGTTCACAATTTAAGCATGAGGAATTAATTTAGCAACTTAAGGAAAATGTTAAAGAAAGGGCACTAGGAACTTTAAATGAAATTCATTATTACTCAAGTAAATAACATGATTTTTCCAGTGAGATTCTCAACATTTGGTTACATCATAACCATGTTGGTCCTTAAATCCTATGGATCATAGATTGCTCTCAGAAGTCAAATAGATAAGGAAACTAAGGCCCCAAGTCCACAAAAGTACCAAGATGGGATTTGAAACCAGGTCTCTTGACTGGAGAAAGTATTCTTTCTTTGTATCAAAGGAATCAATTGAGTAAGTCTTCTTTACAACCAATAGCCCTGGTTATTTAAAACAAGAAAATACTGTCTAACCATGGAAAAGTCAGCACATGGTTTCTTAAAATCAATGTTATAAAGGAAACTAGTATTATACATTCTATATTTATAATATGTCTTTCTTTGGAAGATCTGAAAATGCTATGTAAACATTCCATTACTCATAGCTATGCTGTATCAGGGAACTTATAGGATTCAAAAGTCAGCCAAATCAGTTGCTAAACCAATTATTCATTTAAAAGCACTATGCTAGGGACCAGGGATCCTAAAAACAAAAATGAAACATTCCCTGTCTTCAGTAAGCTCACATTTGATCAGAATTAACAGCACATATGTATATAGAGAAAAGAGGTAGCACTGTAGGTAGAGGGCTAGGCCTAAGTCAGGAAGATTCATTTTCCTCAGTACAAATCTGGCTTCAGATACTTACTAGCAGTGTGATCCTGGGCAAGTCACTTTACTCTGCATGCATCAGTTTCCTCATCTGCAAAATGAACTAGAGAAGGAAATGGCAAAGCACTTCAATATCTTTGCCAAGAAAACCCCAAATGGGGTCACAAAAAGTCAAATGAGACTGAAAAATGACTAAATAATATATTAGTAGAAATAAAACAAATAAAAGGTAAATACCTAGGAAGATCAAAAGAGGCAAAGCCACTGTGAGAAGGGAAAGTATTCTAGGAATGTACAAGATCTGAGATACATCGGAGAGATTTTCTGTAAGGATCAGTAAGCCAGTTGGGTTGTTCCATACAGTGTGTGAAGGAAAGATTAAAAAGTCTCGAAAGGTACTCAGGAGTCAGAAATCCGAAGTGCCAAAGAGAAATATTTGTACTTATTTTTTGAGGAAATGGGTGCTGTTTTTTGGTTGGTTGTTTTTATGGTTCTGTTTGTTTTTTTAAAGAGGGTTGTGACACCTCTGCTTTAGGAAAATCATTGGATGGATTGGAGAGAGGTTCCTCTTGAGGCAGCTGGGACCAATTAGAAAGCTATTACAATAACCCAGGCAAGGAAAACATCACTAGGGAACTAAAGTGGTAGTTGTGCAAGAAGAGAAATGGGGGTGGAAGTGAGATATGTTGTTCAGGTAGAATCAACAAAACTTGGCTACTAACTGTAAAAGCAGGATGAGGGAAAGTGAGGAGTGACTGGAAAGTACCCTGATCAGAAATAGGGTAAGTCCAGACAGGATAGGGTTGGAATTACAGAGAAGATAATGACTTTTGTTTTATACTTAATGAATTTGACATCCATTTCAAAATGTCTAATATGCATTTGATGACACAAAATTGGAGCTCAAGGGGGAGACTAAGACTAGAGGTGTAAATTTAAAGGTTAATGGACCTGATGGTAATTCAATCCATCTGGATCAGGGCTATTCAAAGAGACCCAAGAAAGGGGTCAGAGTACCTAATTTAAAGGGTCAGATACTCAGAATCCACAGCTATTTAAAGGCACAAAGCAATGGAATGATTGCCACTATTTCTTATTCAAGGTCCTTCTCTACCTTACCCCAGTGCTTTCTCTAAAAGTTAGTCTTTAAAGATAAGTAAAGGGAAAAGGAAAGATAGTTTATATTTTGGGGAGGGGATGGAGAAGGGGCACAGGGAGAGGAGGATGGAGGTAGCTATAGCTATCTAGTACCTTATTGTTGCTGTTTTAGCATGCATTGAAAGGCCCCCTCATGCTGCTGAATGGCATCTCTTTCCTTCCCACCCCCAACTTCAATTATACTCTAATTCTTGCCAGACGCATTTAAGATGCCAAGAGTAGATAGATGTTCTAATATATTTTAAAATAACTTTTAGGACTTGAATACACAGAAAACTTTACCAACTCATCTTTACCTTAGCACTAGGGAAAGAAGAAAAAAGGTACCTGGAAGTAAATCTAGAAAGAATGCTGCCGAGAGGCAAATGATCTCACAAGATAAGATTTCAAAAGAGAATACAGATCTAAGAGGTAGGGATTACCTAGCAGTCTCAAATTTATGGGAAGGGAGGAGCAAATGCTCTGCCAATGAAATGGACAGGAGAGATTTAACTCAAATTAGGTTAAAAGTTGCCAAGAAGGTGCCAGGAAATTCAATACCTATGTTGGCTTGCTTTTCATCACAGGATTACAAATTTAGAAGGGGTCTTAGAGATCATCTAGTCGAATTCCCTCTTTTTTATAGAAGAGAAAATTGAAACTCAAGAGAAATTAAGTGACTTGCCCAAGGTCACACAGATAGAAAGTGGCAGAGATTAAATTTGAACTTGTGTCTTTTAACTCTAAACAAAGAAAAGGCCTCCTTTTCCCCTTCCTCCTACCTCCAGTTCTCTATAATGTCAGTCTCTCTCCTGTTTTCTTTGGCACTGGTGATAAAAATCACAAAAACAGTTCATAGATGTGATGTCAGCATTAATCAAGTCTATGGAATATCCTTCCCCCCCTTTTTGGCTTTATTCTACATACTTTTAACTCTGATACTACTAACAATGGAGACTATACATATATGTATACATAAAACATATGATATGAAATACAGATATATATCCACACATATAAATATAGGTTATATATCTATATATGTATTTTAAATGTGGAAAGAGTAAATGAGAGCTTTGAAAGAACCAAAGATATTCTTTTTTACACTCCCTCTGGCAAGCTCCTGAACTAATCAAAATGCTAATGAATGGGCTACTTCATAAAAAGCAAATCTTGCTTCTCTACAAAATATGTATCAGGTTCTTTAAAAAAGAGCTCTATTAGAAACAATCCTGGATTTAGATTCAAACAGAGTGAATTCAAGCCCTGCCATTAGTAATTACTCCTGGGAAATAAAATCTTCATATTACCTATTTTATAAGCTTTGCTTTGAGGAAAAGACTGTGTACAACTTAAGATAAGAAGGACCATGTGCATAAACTGATTCAGAAATTTTAAAGCAATTTTGTCATAATTTACCATAATTTCTCCTATTTGTGAAAACATACTTTAAATGCAAATGAGTACAAATACATATACAATTTTACTATGAAATAAAAATTTTCATTCTACTATCTATGGTTAAAAAATACACTGCATCAATTGGCACAGATGATCCTTCAAAATATTCTTAAATTTCTTTCTATTAAAGTGTTATATAAAAGAATATTTTTATTACTATCAAAGACAAATTGCAAGGTTTGGTCAGATTACTGTAGAGGTACACATATTTTTAATCAATTTTAAAAATAATTAACATATATTTCCCCCTATTTTTAAAATAGAAATAGTTTTCAATCAAGTCAGTCTATGGAAATGTAAACTATTTTTCATATGTCATCTCCTCCATGAAACCTCCTTGAAGCATTCACCTGGAACTGATTTCATCCACCTCTGAACATTCTTCAAAACAACACATCTCTCACAATTCACTGGGCTATTAGTTCTTTGGGGGTATATTTCAACTTTCTTATTTTTTCCTGTTTCCCAAACCCAAAAGATAATGTAACATAGTAACTTAGAGAACTATCCTTGGAGTCAGAAAGATGTGGGTTCAAGCACACTGGCTAAGTAGCACCTGGGCAAGTCATTTGATCTCAAGTTTAAAGACTACATGTTATAGAGAAGGTTCCAACTTGCTTTTGTAAAGATAGTTTCCATTTTAATTTTTTAAATTTATTTTTGATTTTTTAAAACTATTTTTAAAATTTTGCATTCCTAATTCTTTACCCTCCTGTTCCTTCCCTCTTTTACCCACTCATTGAAAAGACAAGCAATATGATATCAATCGTACTTGTGGAACTATGAAAAAATTATTGCCATATTAGACACACTGCAAAAAACCAAAAAAAATAAGGTTTAAAAATTATACTTCAATTTGTACTCATAGTTCAGCAGTTCTCCCTCTAGAGGTGAAAGTACCTTGGATCACTGTATTGATCAGAATAAATAAATATTTCATAATTGACCACCATTATAATATTGCTATTACTATGTTCAATGATTTCCTGGTTCTCTGCTCATTCACTTTGCATTTCTGAAATCATATGGCTCATCATTTCTTAAAGCATTATAGCATTCCATCACAAGCATATACTACAACATTTTTGGCCATTCCAATGGACATACCTTCGATTTTCAATTCTTTGTATCAGAAAAAGAGCTTCTATAAGTATTTTTGTAATGTTGGTCCTTTTCCTTTTTCTTTGATCTCATTGTGATACAGATATAGGAGTGGTATTGCTGGATCAAAGGACATGCATAGTTTTATAGTCCTTTCGTTGTAGTTTCAAAATGTTCTCCAGAATGATTGGATTAGTTCAGTACTCTACTAGCTGCACTAGGGTCCATATTTTCTCATGTCCAATTCAGCATTTCTCATTTTTCCTTTTGTTATGTTAGTCAATATGATGGGTGTAAGTGGGTAGTTCAGAGTTGTTTTAATTTACATTTTTCTAATCAGTACTGATTTAGAACATATTTTTCCCATGACCACAGAGCCCTTTGATTTCTTCTTCTGAAAACTGCCTATTCATATATTTTGATCATTTATCAACCAAGAAGTGACTTATGTTTATAAAACTGAGATCCCTTTATATTTGAGAAATTAGGCCTTCATCAGAGAAAATTGCTACTAAAACTATTTCCCAGTTTCTTGCTTTTCTTCTAATTTTGACTTAATTGGTTTTGTTGTGCAAATTTCAAAAAAAAAAATCACGTACTCAAAATATCTATTTTACTTTCCTTGATCCTTTCTATCTCTTGTTTAGTCATAAGCTCTTCCCTCATACATAGATCTGACAGATAAAATTTCCATACTCTCTTAATTTGATTATGTCAACATTTCTATCTAAATCATTTATCCATTTTGACCTCATCTTAGTATGCAGGGTGAAATGTTGATCTAGACCAACTTTGTGCCAAAGTGCTTTCCAGTTTCTTGGCAAATAGTGAGTTCTTGTCCCAAAAGCTTGGATCTTTGTGCTTACCAAATACTAAATATGATCATTTACAATTGTGATCTAATCTATTCCACTGATCCACCACTCTATTTCTTTTTTTTAGGTTTTTTTTTTTTTTTGCAAGGCAAACGGGGTTAAGTGGCTTGCCCAAGGCCACACAGCTAGGTAATTATTAGATGTCTGAGACCAGATTTGAACCCAGGTACTCCTGACTCCAAGGCCAGTGCTTTATCCACTACGCCACCTAGCCACTCCTACTACGCTATTTCTTAGCCTGTACTAAGTAGTTTTGATGATTACTGCAATATACTTTGAAATCTGGTAGTACTGCTAGACTGCCTTCCTTCAAATTTATTTTGACTGATTTTCCTTATATTCTTGAACTTTTGCCTTCCAAATAAATTTTACTATTATTTTTTCTAGCTCTACAAAATAATTTAGTTATTTAGTTAGAATAAGGTAATTTAAAAAGAATTAAATAGAATTATTATTTTGACCCAGTCTCCCCATGAGCAATTAGTACTTCTCCAATTATCTACATTTGTCTTTATTTATATGAAAAGTGTTTTATAATTTTTGTTTGTATAGTCCCTGGGCTTACCTTGTCAGTAGACTCTCAAGTGTTTTCTAATATCATCAGTTATTTTAAATAGAATTTATTTATCTCTTCCTACTGGATTTTGATGCTAATATATAGTAATGCTAATGATTTGTGTGGGTTTATCTTCTGTATTGCAACTTTGCTAAATTTGTTAATTGTTTCAATAGTTTTTTAGTTGATTCTCATCTGCAAAGATTGATAGTTTTGGTTCTTCACTGTCTTCTTTTTCCTTCAATTTCTTTTTTGCTTCAATGTCTTTACTGCTATAGTTAGCATTTTTAGTATAACATTGAAGAATCGTGGAGATAATTGAAATCCTTGTTTTCATTGAGGTCATATTGGAAGGTTTTTAGTATATCCTTATTGTAGATGTTTGCTCTTGGCTTTAGATAGAAACTATTTATGATTTTTAAAAAAAAGGCTTCATTGATTTCTATGTGTTCTCATATTTTTTAAATAGAAATGGGTACTGTATTTTCTCAAAGGCTTTTTCTACATCTACTGATATAATCATATGTTTCTGCTATTGATATGATCAATTATGTTGATAGTTTTCCTAATATTTAACTATCTCTGCATTCCTGGTATAAATCTAAATTTAGTTATAGTGTACATACAATCTTTGTGAAATACTGCTGTATATTTCCTTGCTTATATATTGTTTAAGATTTTTTTGCATCGGTATTCAGTAAGGAAGCTGGTCTAAAATTTTCTCTATGTTTTTGCCTCTCCATGATTTAGGTCAAAATTATATTTGTGTCAGAAAAGAAATCTGGTAGGATTCGTTGCCTATTTTTCAAACTGTCTACAAAATATGGTGATTAATTGTTCCTTAAATGTTTGGGATAATTCACTTGTAAACCCATCTGGTCCTGGAAATTTTTTCTTAGGGAGTACAATTGTAGCTTGTTCAATTTGCTTTTCTAAAAGAGTAATTTAAGTATTTTATTTCCTCTTTCTGTTAATCTGGGCAGTATATATTTTTGTAAATATACATCAATTTAACTGAGATTGTCATTTTACTGGCATATAATTGGACAAAATAACTTCTATTAAGTGTTATAATTTCTTCATTGGAGGTGCATTCGGCCTTTTCATTTTTATACTAGTAATTCAGTTTTATTTTTTTAAGATCAAATTAGTTGATAATTTATATATTTTTTCATAAAAGTAGGTCCTAGTTTTATTTATTACTACAATTTTTTGTTTGTTTTTATATTGAATTATATGTCCCTCCTTTGATTTTTAGGTTTTTCTATTTTTGTAGTTAATTGGGTATCAATATTATCCTCTTGCTGGTTTGACAGTTGTCTGCTTTTTCTCTCTTTTTTTTAAATTGATGTGAGAGATTAAAAATTTTCTCCTAAGTACTACTTTGACTACATCTCACAAATGCTGATACATTGTTTCATTATTGTAATTATTTTAATAGAAATTATTGATTGTTTGATTTGTTTTTGACTCATCCTTTAGCATTAGACTATTTTCCAAATGATTTTTAATCTGTTTCCAATGTCCTTCATTGAATATAATTTTTATTGCATTTTGGTCTTAAAAAGATGCATTTAATATTTCTATTTTTCTGCATTTGTTTTTGAGGTTTTTACCCAATTCATGATCAGTTTTTGTAAAGATGCAATGTAGAATTAAGAAAGTTATACTCCTTTCAATTTCCATTCAATTTTCTCAAGGTCTAGCGAACTTTTCTAAAATTCTAAATCCTTAACTTATTTCTTGTTTTATGGTTAGAGAGCTAGTTCTGAAAGGGGAAAACTGAGCTCTCCCACTAGTATAGCTTATTATTTCTTTCATTCTGTAATTCATTTAATTTTTCCTTTAAGAATTTGGATGCTGATTTTTGATGTATATTTGTTTTGCATTTATATCACTTCATTGTCTATATCTTTTAGCAAAATGTCATTTTCCCTGATAATCTTTTTTAATTAGGTCTTTTTGTCTGAAATAATTGCTACTCCTACCATTTTATTTTAACCTCAGCTGAAGAATATCTTCTGTTCCAGTGCCTTATTTTATCTCTTGTATAACTTTCAGTTTCAAGTATGTTTCTTGTAAGCAATATATTTTTGGATTAAGGTTTCTAATCCTTGCTGCTCTCAGATTTTGTTTTATGTGTTATGATACTGTGTATTGATAGCCAACTAAGTAGTACAGTGCATAGACTTAAGAGTCAGAAAGACTCATCTTCCTGTGTTCAAATCCGGCCTCACACACTTACTAGCTGTATAACCCTGGACAAGTCACTTTAACCCTCTTTTCCTCAATTCATTACCTGTAAAATGAGCTGGTTAGAGGAAAGAGCAAACCACTCCAGTATCTTTGCCAATAAAACCCTAACTGGGTTCATAACAAATTAGTCACAGCTGAAAACAACAACTTTGCATTTCCCTTCATCCTATTTTCTTGTGTTTCTTCTCTCCTTTAACCCTGTTGCTGTTCAAAAAGTCTGTTTTACATCTGACTACTGTCTCCCTTAATCTGGCCCACTACTTTTCTTATGCCCTTCCTCTATTTCCTTGATGGACAAGATAGATTTCTATATTCAATTGAGAATGTATATATACATTCTTCTAGAGGGAGGTTCTTAATCTGGGAGTTCTCCATATCAAAGACTAGGGTTCATCTTTGTGATCCCCTCATGCATACTACAATACTGAACAAAAATTGCTCAACAAATGTTTGCTGAATGAAAAAAAGAATGGCTCTTTTATCTCATTTTCCAATAAATAGTCCTGATAATGCATATTTTTATGTGAATTAATGATACCTTCCCCAATACCTTCATAATGATATAATAATGATACTAGAACTTCAAAAACTATGCGAGAAGAACATAGATTCTAGTAAGCTTCTATTAAGATGAAAGGTTCATGGAGACCACATATTTACTATCTATGGTTCAAATAGGCTTATCACAAAGTTGGCCATAAATTTCTGGGCATCCCAATAACAGTGTACTAGTTCCATATTACTGAGGAAAAGATATTTTTTTGTGATTATTGCTCTAGTATTTCGGATTCATCTGATTTCATTGGTGTGATTCATGCCTCTCCATAAGTTAGTTGCAATCCTTGAAGAAAATAGTGGCCAAAAATTTCAATACAATCTTCCAGATGGGATCTTACTAAGGTAAAGTACAGTGGGTCAATTACCTTGTTCCTGGAAGTTATACCTCTCGATTCAGCCTGCTGCATTAATGCTTTTTGGCTTCCAGCTTTTAATGCCAATTCTTATTGAATTTATAATTCCCTAAACCCGTGAGATCTTCTAGGGAAACTGCTGTCTAACAGTACCTCCATCTTATCCTTCAAAGTGTAGGTGTTTGTATCCAAGTACAAAACATTGGATTTATTTTTTTGTTGAATATCATCTTATTGTATTCTTCTAAATATCATAGCTTTTCAAATTCCTTTTGTATCATGTAGTGGTGGCTAAAAAGTCCATTTTGGGCAGCTAGGTGACACAGTGAATAGAACCTGGCTCTGGAATCAGGAGGACCTGAGTTCAAATGTGACCTCAGACACTTAAAAAAAATTACCTAGCTATGTGACCTTGACAAGTCACTTAACCCCACTGCCTTGCAAAAACAAAAAACAAAAAATAAAATAGAATAAAAAGTCCATCTTTCTGTGTCCACCATCATCATGAGTCTCTGAACTTAAACTGGTTTAGATAGCTCAGAACTCCTTCCAATACATCACACTATCTGATTTAAACAGAAGCTAAGAAACCATATGTAGCAGCTAAGCCTGTATTTACTTAAGTTGACCTATTCTTCCCTGCTACCTATGTAGTTTATTGATTTTCTAATATAATATATAATAATAAATATAATATGACCAATATTTGAATTACTACTAAATAATCTAATAAGCACAAAGATAAGTGAAAATTCTCCAAGTCACAAATTAAATTTGTTTTATTAACATATACAGAATACCAAATTGATTTCAAAAACAATAATAAATTGAATGGAAAAATTCTGTGACTTAGAAGATAAGTAGCTTCCATATCAATCCTGATATGAGTTTTGATTCCATTATCTATTCAAAATAAACAAAGTAAATTTGGGGACAACTATAAAATCAAAAAAGAGACAGTACAGTGTAATGGAAAGAACTCTGGGCCAACAGTCAGGATATGTTTGTTCATATACTATCTTCAGTACATAAGTCCAGTTCCTGATTGCTGATACTCTTAGTATATACATATATATATGTGTGTATACACACACACACACACATATATGTATATATAAAATTTAAAAACTTTGCTCAGTTCAGTAAGCAGTCACAACTCTTGAGAACTGATGATGAAGTAGGCTACCCACATCCTGACAGATAGGTGATGGAGTCCAGATACAGAAAGAGATATTCATTTTTTGGAGCTGGTCATATACAGATATATTTTACTTGAATATGCTTATTTTTCATAAAGGGAACTTTTAAACAGTTAGAGGAGAGTTGGAGATTTGGGGGTGACAGGGATTAGTGACAGTTAATAAGTAATAAGCCCCCCCAAAGAAAAAAGGTCAATCAATTTTTTTTCAAAAAAAAACACATAAAGGAGGGGCAACTGGATGGTACAGTAGATAGAATACCAGCCATATAAAATTATAAAAAAGGAGAATTCTCCAAAAAGGAGAATTATAAATAAGGAGAACAAAGTTTCACAGGGAAAAAAAGGGAAGTTGGACAACTATAAAACTAAAATACTAAGTTTATGATATACTTTAAGTTTTTTTCTCAAGGCAAATAAGGTTAAGTGGCTTGCCCAAGGCCACACAGCTAAGTAATTATTAAGTGTCTGAGGCTGGATTTGAACTCAGGTACTCCTGACTCCAGGGCTGGTGCCCTATCCATTGCTCCACCTAGCTATGTTTAAAAAGCAAACTGTAACAGAAATTCACAGTTTTGGGGGAGTCTGCCTCAGACTCAGAAACTTTTTGCAAACAATTACAAAACACTTCTCACATAAATAAAATCAGATTTAAATAACTGGGCAAATATCAACTGCTCATGGGTAAGCTGAGCTAATATAATAAAAATGACAGTCTACCTAAATTAAACTACTTATTTAGGGCCCTACCAATCAAACTTCCAAAAAATTACTTTAATGAGTTAGAAAAAATTGTAAGTATATTAATACAGAGAAATAAAAAGTCAAGAATTTCTAGGAATTTAATGGAAAAAAGGACAAAAGAGGGTGGTTTAGCCCTACCAGATCTAAAATTATATTATAAAGCATCAGTTATCAAAACTATCTGGTATTGGTTAAGAAATAGAGTGGTGGATCAGTGGAATAGACTAGGTGCAATAGCAGGAAATGATTATAGTAATCTGCTGTTTGATAAACCCAAGAGTCCAGCTTTTGGGATAAAAACTCTTTCTTCAATAAAAACTTTTTGGAAAATTGGAAGTTAGTTTGGAAGAAACTAGGATTAGACCAACACCTCATACCCTATACCAAGATAAGATCAAAAGGGATATAGTATTTAGACAAAAAATATTATAGGCAAACTAGGAGATCAAGGAATAGTTTACCTGTCATATCTATGGAAAGGGAAACAGTTTATGACCAAGGAAGAGATGGAGAACATCATTAAAAACTAACTATGTAACTTCAGTCACATTAAATTAAAAAACTTTTGCACAGTAAAAACCACTGTAACCAAGATCAAAAGAGATGTAGTAAATTGGGAAACAATTTTTACAACTAGTATTTCTGACAAAGGATTCATTTCTAACATGTACAGAGAACTAGTCAAAATTTTAAAACAACAAGCCATTCCCCAACTGACAATAGTTAAATGATATGCAAAGGCAATTTACAGATGAGGAAATCAAAGCAATCCATAGTCATATGAAAAATTGCTCTAAATCACTACTTATTAAAGAAATGCAAATTAAAGCATCTCTGAGATACCACTAACACCTCTCAGACTGGCCAATATGACCAACAGAACAATGATCAATGTTGGAAGGGATGTAGGAAATTTTGGACAGTAATACATTGTGGGTGGAGCTGTGAACTGATCCAACCTTTCTGGTGAGCAATTTGGAAGTATGCCCAAAGGGCAATAAAAATGTGTATACCCTTTGATCCAGCAATACCACTACTGGGTCTATACTCTGAAGAGATCATAAAAAAGGGTAAAATCACCACTTGTACAAAAATATTCATAGCAGCCCTGTTTGTGGTGGCAAAGAATTGGAAATTGAGTGAATGTCCATCAATTGGGGAATGGCTGAATACATTGTGGTATATGTACATTATGGCACACTACTGTTCTATTAGAAACCAGAAGGAACTGATGCTGGGAGAGATGAGCAGAACCATTGTACATCCTAACAGCAATATGGGGGTGATAATCAACTTTAATGGACTTGCTCATTCTAGCAGTGCAACAATCAGGCACAATTATGAGGTATTTGCAATAGAAAATATCATCTGAATCCAGAGAAAGAATTGTGGAGTTTGAACAAAGGCCAAAGACTATAACATTTAATTAAAAAAACACCCTGTTACCTTATTATGCAATTTTGCTATCTCTTATACTTTATTTTTTCCTTAATAATTTCTATGATTTCTCTCTTATTACATTCAACCTAGATCAATGTATACCACAAAAACAATGTAAAGACTAACAGACTGCTTTCTGTGGGGAGTGGGAGGGGAGGGAAGTGAGATTAGGGGAAAAATTGTAAAATTCAAAATAAATAAATAAATAAAATTTAAAAAAGAATCATTCAATGAGTGATGCTGAGCAAGATGAGCAGAATCAGAAGAACATTGTACACCTTAACAGCAACATGGGGGTGATAATCAACCTTGATGGACTTGCTCATTTCATCAGTGCAATTGATTATTTTAGGGTGTCTGCAATGGAGAATACCATCTGTGTCCAAAGAAAGAATTGTGGAATTTAAACAAAGATCAAAGACTATTATCTTCAATTTTTAAAAAAAGTTGTCTTATGTACTATGTATTTTTGCTATCTCTTATATTTTATTTTTTCCTCAAGGCTGTGATTTTTCTCTCAACACATTCAATTCTGATCAAAGTATAGCATGGAAACAATGTAAAAATTATCAGACTGCCTTCTGTGGGGAGGGTGGGGGAGGGAAGGGAGATTGGGGAAAAATTATAAAATTCAAAATATTTCAAAGAATGATAGATAGAAACTACTATTGTATATAATTGGAAAACAAAATATTTATATTCAAAAAAGAAATCCACAGTTTTATATACAAACTTTTTCTGTTCTTTGTATATGGAAATGTTTTATCAAAGAAATGTCTCTTGAGAAATATGTTTACTAATAAAGGATAACAAAAAAAATAAAAATTATTTTAAAATGAATGTCTACTTCATAGGGTTGTTATACAGAAAGTGATTTGCAAAGCTAAGAACTCCATAAATGAGCTATATTATGAGTTTAGACCTGAAAAGTTTTATTAAAGTGAATCTTTGTGAATTTGATAAAGTATTTATACCATGTTATTTATTTATTATTTTTCGTTTTTTTCATTTTTTTTTTTTTGCTAGGCAATGGGGTTAAGTGGCTTGCCCAAGGCCACACAGCTAGGTAATTATTAAGTGTCTGAGACCGGATTTGAACCCAGGTACTGCTGACTCCAGGGCTGGTGCTCTACCCACTATACCACCTAGCCACCCCACCATGTTATTTAACAAAATCTTACAATAACTTCTTACAAAGCAAAGGACCAGAATTAAATTCTATTTATTTGTTTATTTACTTATTTTGTGGTAGCACAATGTCTATCACTTAGCTGTTCTTTAATTCACATTCATTGATGCTCTGAAAGACCTGTATTAGCTATCAAGAGCACTGGGATCTGTTCTTAATTCTGCTATTAATTTGCTATCATGTTGATCACAATCAAGCCTTTCCAAAACTAGGTTCATCTTTAAGCTCTAGCTCTTTGGTTTTATGATTCATCAGTAAATTAGTAATAATGCCTTCACAGAGAGTAATATTATGAGGCATTCATAGCTCTCTCTGTTCTCCGGAAATAAATATGTACATAAACATACATAGGTGGTGGGGAGAGGAGTACTTGTGATTTCATGAGCACGGAGAATTCTCAGTTTGGCAACTTCCTGCAGCATTTCTTCTACAATTTAACATCATAGGATGTTGGACTTAAGACTTAAAAGAAAAGTGCATTAAAAACATCTAGTTTGGACTCCTTATTTTGCAGATGAAAAACCTGAGGTTCCAAAAATTTAAATGACTTATACAAAGTCAAACATGTAGGAAAGTAGTAATCAGTTGAATGCTATTCTTTGGTACTCAGTCAAACACAGTGATACCAGTATTCTCCTCTATCTTAAATCAAACATGTTAAAAAATAATTCACCTATATATAACATACATACATACACATGTATGTACTTATGTCTTTTCATACATCTCAAGAAACTTTTGCACCTTTAAGAAAATGCTGTTTAAAATTACTTATATTAGTCATATTCAACTAAACAAATTCTAAGGCAAAGAGCTAAGCACAAGAGAAAAGAGCACTGATATCAGGAGACCTAGGAACTACATCTGACTCTTTACCCACACCAGCTATGACAAGCACAAAATAATGAAGAGCAAAATGAACAGAGCTAGGATGTATACAGAAACAGTAATATTGTTTTAGGAATAATTTTGAGTGACTAAGTCATTTTGATTATTATAAATACCCTAATTAACTACAAAGGACCTATGAAGGAAGATGCTATCTGTATCCAGAGAAAGAATTGCTAAGTAGAAGCATATATATAGAATGATTTTTACATATACTTATTTGTGTATTTGTGTCTAATGGTAGCCATCTCTAAGGTGGAAGGAGGAAGGGGAGGGAAAAAAAAGGGGAAAATTAACATAACTTTATTATATAATTAAAATGAATGGCAAATTATACACAATAGATTTGCAGTTACATATTTTCCTATGTTAATGAAATGCTAGTTTTCTTTCATAAATTAAAAATAAAATTAATAAAAAAATAAATAAAAAATAATTTAACCTCAGTTTCTTCATCTGAGAAAGGGACAAGCAGTTCATCTCTTTAGTCCTTTTGAGTCCTGGATTTTATGGTCCAAGAACAGAACCTTCTTTATATGTTCTTCCTCATTATAATCTTCTTTTTTCTTTCTTCTCCCACCTCAGTGTGGAGCCCTTTGTATACCAGGTTTTAAAGCCTTCCTGCCTTCTTTACCCCTCCCACTAATAAAACAGTTGAGGATGTGTTAAATAATCATCTATACTATGACAGAATGACTCATTCACAATGAAGTTACAATACCTAAATGTTAACATTTGAATTTCAAATCTTTCATTTCTAAGCAAAGAATGGGAAAAAAAAACCTCTTTTTCTCTTTCTTAAAATGAATTTTAGGCATTGCCAAGTAGTTACAGAAGTTGTTGGAGAAGTTAGAGGGATAGATAGATAAATGGATGGATGGATGGACGGAGAGATGGATTTAGTAAATGTTAAATCTTTGCCAGGCACTGTGCTAATAGAAGAAAGCAAGACCATTCCTGATCTTATGGAGCTTATATTCTAATGGTAGGAAAAAAAATAAAAGGGATAATAAAATGATAGAAGAGCATAAAGGGAATAAAAGGGAGTTGGAATGGGGATAAGGATATACACTCTGAAGCTATAATGTGTGGAGGTATGGATTGGAAAAAGAAAAGGTAAAAGTTCATCTATCAAAGTTCTGCTTTCCAGGGACAGAGTCCAACATTTTGGCAGGAAAAAATGAGGATGGCCAGTGTGCAGGCTACATGAGAATGTGAAGAAGGGGAATCAAGGGGTTCTTAGAATTATACAAAGCCTACTGGACCTGTGCTAAAGGAAAACTGATTTAATAGTTCCTTTTTAGAGGGAGTATAGATGTTTATCAGGGATCTTCTTTGGTTTGGGACTAGAAAATCACATCACAAAATGACAAAATTAGAATCTCCCTGGGTCTTTTTTCTGATCTACAAAATAGGGAATTTGAATTGGATCATATGTTCCTCCCCTGTGACTCTTAATCTAACGACTGCCTTCACTTCTCCCCTCCCCCCCCAAGATTTCTTGATGAATAGTTTGTTTTCTGATATTATTTTTTAATATTGTAAACCTTTTTTTGGACATACTGGACTAAAGGGGAGTTCTATGTCTTCTATGAGGACAGGCATGTACATATGGCTATGATATTTCTAACAAAGGAACACATTAAGTGATTTCATGGGAGATGGTGTGGTGTGGTATGGTGGAAGGAGCACTAATTTAAAGTGCTAATTTAAAAAAGCCTAATTTAAAATCCTGGCTCTGCTGCTCACAACTTAAGTGACCTTAGGCAGTTCACTTCCCTATCTCTTCATCCTGAAAAATAATGTGGCTGGTCTAGATGACTTCATAGGTCCTTCTCACTTCTAAGTTTTATGATCTTCTCATAAAGCAGTCATTAATATTGTATAAGAGTATTCAATATTACATTTAAGATTAAATAATCTACAATTATATTTGCAATATAACAGATTTTAGAATTTTTTTCTTTTGGTTTTTGCAAGGCAATGGGGTTAAGTGACTTGCTCAAGGTCACACAGCTAAGTAAGTATTAAGGGTCTGAGGCCATATTTGAACTCAGGCCCTCCTGACTTCCGGGTCAGTGCTCTAGTCACTGTGTCACCTAGCTGCCCATGTTTCATAAATCTTAAAGTACTATGCAAATGTCAACTATTATTGTATTATGTTGACATTATCATTACTCTAATCTAAAATATTGTTCACAATGAGTCAATGTATACAACTTCTTTATATACCCCACATATAGTCGTTATTCATGCAATAAAATATGCTAAATAAATGTCTCATCATCCACAACCTCCTCTTCCTTCTCTCATTTGATTCTGGGCTCTGATAGGTATTTTTCATCTTATCTTGTCTGAAATCAAAGTCCTGATCTATGCTAGGTCCTAAACTATGATATTATGTACATACTTTCCAATCCTAGCTCTGTTTTATAGGTTGTCTTTCCCCATTAATATGTAAGTTCCTTAATACCAAGGACTGTCTTGCTTGTGTTTATATCACAAACACTTAAAGCTCTGAATAATAAAAAATAATCTTGTTTATCCCTTTCTTTGACAGGCATTGATCCTTACTTATTTGATATATTGAAAATGGAATTCATGTTCAAGTAGGGAATGGACTAAATGGTCTCTGAATCCTTTCTAGCTATGATAATCTTTAACATTGTGATTTTGAATATTTTTTTAAACATGAGCAGAAATAGAAAATCTGGCACATTCAGAATGTACTAACATGTTCCATTAATCTCTACTATATTCATTATCAAGGCATATCTGATATTTTTTTTTTGTGAACAACCCAACAAGATTTCCCATTAAAATCCTTGTCAAGTCTTTTTAAAGTATTTGAGAAAAGATATCTTTCTGAAAACAGTCATATTCCAAATGGGGGGAAAATGTGCTAGTTTGGCTAAAACAAGATAATTCACTCATAGATAGATGAGTGAATAGATAATGACTTTCAGTATCAAGTGCCTAAAGTAATTTTTGCATCCATTGATGTACCTGGACTTTCTAATGTTAAAAGGAAGTCTACACAATAAGTCAGCAAAATGAATTACCTCAAAGGAAAACAACATTAAAAGACATCAAAATTTTGATCAATGGACAAGAGGACTGGTGATAAAGCATATTTCTCTACTTTCAATAGTGAGATAGAAGACTAAGTATGGAATGAAATCTTTGCTGTCAGCTATAGTCAGCTATCACTTCACTTGATACAGTGAGGCAGTTAGATGGCCCATTGAGTAGATCAGAAAGTTCAAATCCTTCCTCAGAAACTTTATTAGCTGTATGATCCTAGGCAAGTCACTTAATATCTCCCAGCCTCAGCTTCCTTATCTATAAAAATGGGGATAATAAAATCATCTAACTCATAGGGCTGTTATGAAGATCAAAAGTGTTAACATATGTAAAATGTTTTACAAAGTGCTAAATAAATACAATTATATTTATTAACATACTTCTTTGAAAAGAGAGCTCTATTGGTTGGGAGTGTTTATATTAGGGAATGACAGTTATGCTAATTTTTTTTTAAAGAAACAAAACCAAAAAAACCTTGAACCCTACAATAGTTTATAATCAATGCAACTAATTACATGCTACTCACTTTTCAACTCTATGCCATCTGGCTTCTGTCTTCATCTTTCCATACTGAAAACATCTTTCTACACTGCCTTCAAACATGCGCATGTCTCCCCTGTTCTGAAAAAAAAACCCAACAATCCCACAATCCTACCATTCCCTAACACCCTATATCTCTTCTGCCTTTTGTCCTTGAAAAAGCTATCTATGATAGGTGCCTCTACTTATTCTCCTCTCATTGTCTTCTTCTTTTTTTTTTTTGCAAGGCAAATGGGGTTAAGTGGTTCACCCAAGGCCACACAGCTAGGTAATTATTAAGTGTTTGAGTCCGGACTTGAACCCAGGTACTCCTGACTCCAAGGCCGATGCTTTATCCACTACGCCACCTACCCGCCCCTCTCATTCTCTTCTTAACCCCTTACAAGCCAGCTTCCAAAACTATTATTCCAAGCCTAACTTGCCTTTTCAAAGTTACCATTAGTCTTGTATTTACCAGATCCAATGACATTTTCTCAGTTTTCATTTTCTTTGACCTCTCTACATCCTTTGACACTGTTGATCACTCTCCTCCTTGATATTATCTTTTTCTTAGGTTTTTGGGTAACCAACTTGAACCTCAGTTTCCTCCTATCTATCTGATCACTTCTTCTTAGTCTCCTAAACTGAATTCTCTTCTAGAGCACACTTTTTAACCATAGGTGTGACCTATCCGGGGCCTTCTTCTCTTCTTCTATATTATTTGACTTGGTGATGTCATCATTTTCTAAGAATATGAATATCTTTTTATATGATGATTCTCAAATTTACTTGCCCTGCTCCAACCTCTCTGATGACCTCCAGTTTCATAACTCCAAGTACCTTCCAAATGTCTTAAAATGGATGTCCATTTTAAATATTTTAAACTCAATATGTCCATAATAAAACTTATTGAACATTTCACTCAAACTGCACCCCGCCCTGCCAAACTTCCCAATTATAGTTAGAGGACACTATCATCCTCCTAGTCCCTCAGGCTCACAACCGAGGTGCCATACTTGATTCCTCCCTATCTCTCATAACCTCCATATCCAATCAATGGCCAATGTTGCCAGTTTCAACTTTTGTACATCTCTTGATGAACATCTTCTTAATTTTAACAGTGCTACTATTTTCTAGTGTGGGTATTCATCACCTGCTGTAGATATGCCTTCTTTAAGTCTTTCTCCATTCCTATAAATCTTCACTAAATAAATTCCAGTGGCTCCCAAATGCCTGCAGTATCAAATACAAAATGGTCTATTTGCATTCAAAGTCTTTCATAACTTAGCTACCTTCTACTTTTCTAGTTTCATTAATGTCCAGCTCCTCATGACTCCATTTGGGGTTTTCTTAGCAAAGAGATTATTAGAGTGGTTTGCCATTTCCTTATCCAACTCATTTTACAAATGAAAAAACAATCAGGCAGTGTTAAGTACTCAGAGTTTTACAGCTAGCTTGTAAGTGTCAGAGGCTAGATTTGAACTCATGAAGATGAGTTTTCCTGACTCCAGGCCCAATAGTATGCCATTATGGTGCCACCAAGCTGTCCTCTTTTATACCTTACATCCTACAACATTATGTGGTAGGATGTGAGGCAGTATAAGACACTGGCCTCCATGGTGTTCCATCTTTCAGGCCTCAGTATTTTTCTGGCTGTCTCCCATGCCTGGAATGCACTCTCTCCTCCTTTCTGCCTACTGGTTTCCTTTAAGTCTCAACTAAAATCCCATCTTATATAGGAAGCCTTTCTCAATCTTTCTTAATTCTTTCTTTATTCTAGTTCCTTCATTCTGTTAATTATTTACTAATTATCTTATATGTGACATGTTTGTAATTATTTGTTTGCTTGTCTCTCCTATTAGACTTGAGCTCTTGGATGCAAGGATGCAAGGACTTTCTTTTGCCTCTTAGTATTCCCAAAGACTAGTAGAATGACTGACACATCATAGGTACTAAATAAATGTAGTATTGTAGACTATCAGAGGTTTCCAAAGACCTCCTGATGGCCAAATCCAGTGGCTTTTTTATAGACCTTATCCTCCATGATCTTCATGTAGCATCTAACACTGCTGACTCCCCATTCCATCTAGATAGGTTATCTTTCCCCATTTTCTGCTACACTTCAAACTCCTCCTGTTCTAGTTGACTGTTATTCTTCCAGTTCTGTTAATGTTAATATTCTCAAGTTCAAATTCCATAAACTATTTAAAAATACTTTAATTATTGTATTTCATTATTATTAGTTTTTCTTTGTATCTCTATTTTTTCTTTTTTTAAAAAAATATTCATAGAAGAGATTCTATGGCTTACAGCAGACTGTCAAAGGACATTCTTTAGGTCTATGAGAGTCAACTCCTGCTGCCTATGAAAACTGACTATTAAATTTTCAGTGTGAGTATCTACCCTGCAGAATCAGGCAAACATTACAAAGTAGGGCTTGATTTATTGTTCTGTGTATTGTCTAGACTTAAGAAAGTGATAGAAGCACTGCAAATTAACTGAAAATTATGTTCTCCATTTTTTGGAGAGCCATGTGTTAAACATTTACCAATATACCATTATCCATGACACATACACAAAAGATTAAGACTATCTGCCCTAAATTGTATCCTTTTCTTTATATTCCTTTCTTTGCAATCTAATTCATTCAGCTTCAACTATCAGCTTTAGATAGGTGGTTCCCTGATTGCTCATGTTGACCTATTTTCTCAGCTCCAGTTTATATCTCTATCTGCTTATAGATAGCTAGGTGATACAGTGGATACAGTACTGGGCCTGGAATCTGGAAGATCTGAGTTCAAATCCAACCCCCTAACACTTACAAGCAATAAGACTTTGGACAAATCAATTAACCTCTGTTTACTTCATTTTCTCAACTATAAAATGGGAATAATAATAGCAACAACTTTCATAAGGCTGCTATGAGGATGAAATGAGATAATACTTTAAAAAGCACTTAGCACAATACCTAATGCATAATGGAGGTTACACACACACACACACACACACACACACACACACACAATTATTCCTTTCCCGTTATCTTTCCTAGACGGTCCACCAAAAGCTAAAACTCAATATATCCAAAACACAATTTTGTATTTTTATTCTAAATTTGCTCCTTATCATTATTTTTTTTCATCAATGACACCAATGCCTGTTAATTCTACATATAAAACATGCCTAGATTTCCTCCTCTTTCCTCCTAGTGACATCAGCATAGTGACATGGCCATTAGGCAAAGTACAAAAGTGTAACTGTTCCTTCCCTCTAGAAGTTTACATTCTAAAATAAGATGAACACATTAGAGAAAATATATAAAAAGAATAAAAAATGAGGTTGGGGAAAGGGATTCTATAAGTAACCAGAAGGACCAAGAAAGACTTTATGAAAAGATAACACTTGAGGCTCATCTTGCAAGGAAAGCAGGGATAACAAGAGTTATTAGTGAGTAGGAGGTACTTTACAAGCATGAGAGATAGACAATGCAAAGACACAGAGCTAGCAAGTTGTCCAGCATAACCAGAAGACAGAGTAAAAGGAAATGAATAAAATAGAAGAAAATGTAGGAAGCTAGGGGACACCCTTACAAAATAATATCTTTGTCCAAGAGCACAACAAATAATTTAAAAGCTAGAGGTAACTAAAGCAAATGCTTGATTTTTAAAATAATCTTATAACAAAAGATTAAGAAATTATGATAATGTATGGTTCATGTCACTAATAGGTAAACTGGTTGAAAAAATATTCTTACCAAAAGGGAAAAAAAAATCACTGAATCATTCTTCTTATGAATGCTGCCTGCACCCCCATACCTCCCACCCCACCACCTTAATGTCAATCCTCAAAAATGACATCCATGCAAATACATGTCAGTTCCTTTTCCTTGTAGGAATCTTTAAAAAGATAGAATTTGGGAAAGAAAATTTTAAAATAAATATTAGACAAAATTATAATTAGATGTAATCTGACTATATCCAATCAAACCAAACAATCATCATACGTGAGACTTGGGCCATGGGTCTTTTTTGTTCCTTAAATTTTAGATTCTGATTCACACTGAAAAATCTCTCTGGGGCAAGAAGGGGCAGCAGCATTAATAACTGGCACAGTCCAAATTTAACACATCTCTGTCAACTGTTCAAGATCTCCAGGGATGGAAAGGCAAAACTTCTTTTAGAACAGTGGCTTTGGGAAAGTAAGAAGGAATTCAAAGGAAACTTTGCAGAAAAGTAGCATGTCAAATGAAGTCACATGAGAAGAATGGAATATTTGAACCTTCTACCTCCAAGAAGCAATCATTTTTCTGTACCCCATTACTGTTCTGAGTTATGGTCTCTTGAGCGAAGTAAAAAAAAGTTCAATTTCTCTGTTACTGTCTCCTACATGTATCTTTCTTTTCTCTTTGATTATTTTAGTTTCTCTCTGTGTCTCTTTGTCTCTGTCTTTCTCTGTCTCTGTCTCTGTCTCTCTCTCTCTCTGTCTCTCTCTCTCTCTCTCTCTCTCTCTCTCTCTCTCACACACACACACACACACACACACACACACACATCCTGTTTTATTCTCTTTCCATTTCTTTCTTTCAATTCTCTCCAATTCCCAACGATAGCCACAAATATTTCTTGGCCTGAGTTGGATAATGAAAAGGGAAAATATTTATTATTTTTTATATGAGAAAGAAATGAATGTCACTTTTTTATAAGAAAATTTTTTTATTTAAAAAAATGATGTCCCTATTATATATAGAAAGTAACTATAATTGCAGGTTTAAAGCAGCACACTCTAGGCTGTATTTGTCTCTATTTAGTGGATGTGGTTGACCTTTTAGCAGAGAGCCTAATTATTTGTAAATTGGTGGGTTGACACAGGAAATTTAAGCTGAAAGCTGAAGAGTTCTCATTTGAGATAATGTTCAACAAGAGAAAGATTAAAATCTTGCTTCTGTATAAACCTTTGTTTCTTTTTCTCAGAGTCTAAGCAGGTATCAGAATTTAAATGTAGTTTTCCTTCTAAATTCAGTAGTTACAGATATATGTATACACACAAATACATGCAATGTATAATTCATTTTCAAAGTTACTAGGAGGATCTAAAGAACAAGATATTCTAACAAAAAAACCAAAGCAGCTTTCATTTAGACAAACTTCAATATTTCTTACATGTATATATTTATGTTTTTATTCAGTCAAGACTTTTTAGTCCTAGTATATACATTTTTTAAAAGTTGTTTTATCTCTACAAAGGATGCTGCAAAGTTTCTAAAAGTTTACTTTTAGAATTCAAGGAAACAAATTGAGTTTTTCTAATTTGCATGTTTGTGTATCTATGTAAATATACACATAAATGGAAACATATAGTTCTTTAAAGTTTTTTAATTTCTTTGACTCAGAAATTCCTTTTTTATGCCATTTGCCTTTATATAATATTTATTTCTGATTGCTGTCCTCCCTTCTTTACCTTAAGAAGTTGAAGAAGAGAAAAAATAAAGTTCAGGAAATCAACCCCATCTTACTGTACATATACTCACAGTTCTACCCTACCCTCAACTCCCATCTCTGCAAATAAAGGAGGAAAGTGCAAGTTCTCAATTTTTATTGAGCTCTAAGCTTGGTTATTACTATTGTACAACATTCAGTTTTGTTTTCTTTCCATTTACATTTCTGTAGTCATAGTGAATATTGTTTTCCAGGTTCTCCATCTCATGCCTTTATCAAAATATTCTATTACATTCACAAAATATTCTAGGGCATCTATGTTCTATCAATGCCACTGCCAACTTTGTTTTTGGTTCTCTGATATCACAAAAGGTGCTGCTATGTATATTCTGGCATTTTCTGGGCCTTTCTTTCCTTTCCCTTCCTAGGGCAAATGTTTAATAGTGGAATCTCTAAATAAAGGATTATGGACACTTTAGACACTTTTTAGCATATTTCTAAAATACAGAATGGCTGAACCCAATCCACAACTTCAACAATATATGTTTTCCTGAAATTTTCAAAATTCAATTTTCAATTTATTGCAAAAACACCTACATGTCTTCCAACTGCCTTTTCAATCAGAAATAAGGTAAAAAGAACATGCAATAAGTATTGTTCGCCTTATTTGAATCACAGCACTGGAAGTAAGCTACAGTAAAATTCAGTCATATTAATTAGGATAGGTAGTTTCTCCTTGAAAGTCACCTTCAGCCATTTCTGATAATAAGTCATGAGGACACAGGTGATGGACTGATAGATAGTATAAATCAAGGTCACATGGTCTCCTCCTTCACATTTACTCTGATTTCCATATCACCAAAACAATCCTTGCCTTGTAAAAGGACAAGCTCCAGAGGTTTGTACAATAAGGAATGATATTCAATTAACTAGTATGGTCAACCATTCACTTGGATCAGTCCATTATTTCTCACAGGTGACAGAGTGGTGGCAGTTTTCTTTCACCAGAAAACCCAGACATACTGGAGTACACTTGGGAAAGCAAAATATTAGTAGAAAGTATGGACCCATCCCAGAGATAATGACAGCTGGTGAGGGAGCAGAGACTGGTGATAGGAATGCCTACCTCATAGTGGTACTGAGACATGTCAAATGTCTGAGGCTGGATTCAAACACCTATGCTCCTGACTCCAAAGCCAGTGCTCTTTCCATGCATGACCTAGCTGCCCATCACCAAGATGCCCCTCTCTGGGAAAGGGATAGAGTTCCAGTAAGTACAATAATTCACAGTGAAGTGGGACCCTTAATATACAAATAGTATGAGCATGAGAAAGATTAAGATGCAGCATAGGAAATTGAAAAGCAATGGTCATACAATGAGAGTAGTATAATGGAAATCTGGAGAAGATAAGTAGTAACAAATGTGACAGAGGTCAATAGGGGAGAGGAGTGAGAAAAGGTTATAAGATTTGACAATCAAAAGATCTTTCTTAACTTAGGAAAAATAATCAGATTTCAGTATTTCAAAGAGAATGAAAAGAGAAATGGAGGAAGCAAGTATAGACAAGTTTTTTTCCCTGAAGTTTAGCAGAGAAGAATGATATATAATAAAGTTGGGTAGGATGAAGTGAAGATGTTTTGAGGAAGGGGAAGCATGGGTATGTTCATAGGTAGCAAAAAAGTAGTCAATAAATAAGGAGAGACTTAAAGTTAGAATGTGGAAATGAGAGGGATTAATCTGCTAGAGAAGATGAGAGGGGGTGTGATAAAGATTGTATGGCAAGGAGAAAGGTTACAAAAGAAAGAGATAGTGTGAAATTCAAAAAGATAGGAGAAAAGGAGAAGGAAAATCACTGGTAACTTTGAGGCAGGTAATTGAACTTTTTCAATTAAGAATGAGATGAGGTCCACAGTTAAGAGAGTAAAGGGAGGGGTATCAAAAGAGGCTCAAAGAAAGACAAGATTTAAACATCCTAGATGGAGAATGGGATAAAGAATAAATGATGATAGTATAAAAGGGTTTTGCTTCAGCATCTCTGGTATGTTTCCTATATTAAAATTTTAGGTTGGAGAAATTTTTGGAAAAGAATTACTTTATCTTGCTATCACTTTTAAAATAAATTTTGGTAACAAGATGTGATTGATCTGTCATTTACTATTAATGGGAACTCTGTGGCTAAAATGAAAGAACTCTTCCTACTCATGCCCACCTAATTGGCATTTTCCTGAACGAATTTAGCATTTATATGGGTTTTTTGGCATTTTAATTTTTTCCAACTTGCTCTAAAGTTATTTTTAAAGTTATTTCTTACATTTTTATGATCTAACTCAGTATCATCACCTGTTAACAGCAGAAAATTGGACAAAAGAAAGCAAAAGGAATTAATGGTTTCTGATGGCAGCTCAGAACTCAATGTGTTCTGAATCACACTCTATTCACTGTCAAGAGAAAGGGATGTGACCTTGAAGAATGAAGAGTAATGCCTTTGACCCCAAGGAGGTCAAAGACAGAAAGATCATATATTACATATATATATATATATATATATATACATACATACACATAATATTAATATTCATTTTTGTTGTATCTTTTATGTTAAACAAAATGGGCTCCCCATTGATTAGCTAAATTAATTATGCCATACAAATGTAATGGAACAGAACTGTGAATATGAGAGCAATATGACACATGAACTACTTAAGTATGATATAAACAGACTCAGGAAAACATTAAACATAAAGATTAAAAATATACATGAAATGAACAATAAAGTGAAATACAAAGCTGGCTATTTATCCTGACCAAATAGCTATGGAAGAGAGATAAAAAAATATGCTTCCTTCCTTTTGTTAAGAAATGGGGGAATTAGGGGAGGCTAGGTGGCACAATGGATAGAGCACCGGCCCTGGAGTCAGGAGTACCTGAGTTCAAATCCGGCCTCAGACACTTAATAATTACCTAGCTGTGTGGCCTTTGGCAAGCCACTTAACTTCGTTTGCCTTACAAAAAACCCCCTAAAAAATAAAAGAAATGGGGGGAATTGTAACATATATATAAAGGTGTGCCAAAGTCATACCACTAAAATGCAAAAGGAAACCAGTATGCCTTTAGGATCTGCATAGTTCAAAAGGGGGCTATAGAGTGATGCTACAAAAGATAACAAATCAGTTGAGATCACTTTGAAAGTGCCACCAGTAACAATGCAAACCTTTCCAAGTTTTCTTCCAGAGTTGGCAGTTGCCATCAAATGACTATTTCCATGAGCAGCTCTAGGGGTGTGTTTACTGAACTCATTCTAGTCCTTATATTTTTTTTGGTCTTTTTTTAGGTTTTTGCAAGGCAAACGGGGTTAAGTGGCTTGCCCAAGGCCACACAGCTAGGTAATTATTAAGTGTCTGAGACCGGATTTGAACCCAGGTACTCCTGACTCCAGGGCCGGTGCTTTATCCACTATGCTACCTAGCTGCCCCTAGTCCTTACATTTAATGAAGGAACCAAAGCCTTAGGAATTATCTGTAGCCACACACTGGCACTGAACAAGTTTGGCACAACAATTTTTATATATATAAATTAAGGAGAGGCAACAGTATCAGTTTCATGGATATTTAATTGCTGGATTTAAGAGGTACAATATTAGCCCAGGTACTTGCTTCATCCGGGTGCCAAAGAGACTGAAATTTTATCATTACTTCAGGCTGATCACTGCCCTCTGAGCATTCTTTTTTTTTTTTTTAACTGACTATTCCTAAGAAATACTTTTAAACTCATCACTTGTCACTAAAACCTTGTTGAGAATGAGTTTACCATATCAGTCATTCTTCTTTGTCAAAGGTTTCTTCTATAGTGAGATTCTGACATTATATAGGTAGAGAAGAGAGAGAGAAATAGGATGATGGAATTGCCAAAGATGCACTTTGTCTAATTCACAGCAAAAACAAATTCTGGAAGAGAGTTAATTGTACTGCAGTTATTGTTAATGGATTGATGTCACTTGGAAAGAAGATCTATAGTATAGTGACCAAGTTATTTGTTTACTTAATTAGATGAATATATGTATGATATACATATCAAATTTGCATATGAGACAAAACTGGTAGTTGCTGCTAACTTAGTAAGAGACAATGAGAATCCAAAAAGAATTTAACAAATTAGAGATGAACCCAATCTAACAAGATAAACTTGAATGGGGATAATATGAAGTTCTATACATGAGATTTTAAAAAAAATTGGAAAAAAACAATTTGAATAATTTAATTGGACCACATGGCAGCCTCAAAACACTCATACACACATATTCATATGAACACACAAATGATCACAATCTCAGTTATAGTATTGCTATAGCAGAATTATAGCCTGGTCAGACCCCATCTATTCAGTTCTGAAAGTCACCATTTATGAAAGACATTGAAAAACTAGAGCATGACCAGATAAGGACAATCAGAATATTGAGGGGACTGGAAACATAAAGGACAGATTAAAAGCCAAACAAATTAAAAATGTTTAGCCTGAAAAAGAATTAGTGAGAATGTGTTAACAGTCTCCAAGTATCTGATGAGATTAGGGAATAAAGAGATATTAAATTTGTCCTGCTTGATTTCTCCCCTCTCACACACTCAGTACAGATTAACAATGAGTGATAACTTCATGGAGGCAGATTTAGACTTTTCTCACAATTAGTGCTGCCCTCAAATCAATGAGCTGCTTCAGGAGTAATAGAGGACAACTTGATGAGGATCCTATAGAGATATATGTCCAGTACTGAATTCTCATGCAACTCTGAAATTAGTTGGCTCAAGAGTTGATGAAAGCTTCTTGCTTAATTGATTTTTGACTCTATTTTATTCCATACTAGCAATAAGGACCAGGGAAAGGATGTAGAAAAACTGTCAACTTCCTCCCTGAATCTTCTAAGATTTTTTATCTTTTTTTATGCACCTCTCATCATCTTTCTTATACTTTTACCTTTCACAGACTGGTCCTCATGCCTAAAAGGACTTCCTTTCATGCCTCTGAATTTTAGGATTCCTAACTTCTTTATCAGGAGACTCAGATGCCATTCTAAAAATTTCCTTTTCTGATTCTCCTAATAGGTAATATTCTCTCCCACCCACCTCAAGCTATACTGTATTCATTTTATCTGTTTAAATGCTATACCCTCTCAGGAGTTTACAAGATTCCTTTTTTTTTTTTTTACTTCTCATCATTTTTTTAAATTTATTTTTTATTTTCATTTTGTACAAATGTTTTTTTACATTAATAAAATATTCTTGTTTACAAGTAAACAAAATACCCCTCCTCCCCCATGAATATAGATAGACTTGCTTGGGCAAAAAAAGTAAAGGGAAGAGAAAAAAATTAAAATAAAAAAATAATAGTAATAATTGTAGGTATGGCCAGGTGGCGCAATGGACGAAGCACCAGCCCTGGAGCCACGAGCACCCGAGTCCATATCCAGCCTTGTAAACCCAACAATCACCCAGCCATGTGACATGCAAGCCACCCAATCCCCACTGCCCTGCAAAAACCAAAAAAAAAAGAAAGAAAAAAAAGACTCAAAATAAAATAAAATAGTAATAATAGTAGGGGTGGCTGGGTGGCAGACAGAGCATTGGCCCTTGAGCCAGGAGCACCTGGGTCCAAATCTGGCCCCAGACACCCAAAGATCACCCCGTTATGTGGCCCCAGGTAGGCCATCCAGCCCCACTTGCCCTGCACCCTCCCCCAAATAATAATAACAAAAAATGTGCTTGAGTCTTTGTTCCAACACCAACAACTCTGTCATGGGTGGATCTCATTCTTTATGATAAGTCCATCACAAAAGTTATTTCCATATTTTTCCATCGTTGCCATTGCTGATCGCAACTCCCTCCTTTCTTATTTCTCCACTACCATGTACTATATTTTCTCTCTCCTTTCACTCTGACTCTGCTGTAGGGTCTCTGAGTGGTGCAGCAGACAGATCCCTGGTCCTGGGGCCAAGAAGCCCTGAGCCCCCATACCACCCCTTAGGCCCAGAATCCACCTGGCCCTGTGGTCCTGGGCAGGCCTTCCAATCCCAGCCCCTTGCAAGAAGTAAGAAAGAAAATGTGTTATATCTGGCCACTCTCCCCCCATGGTCCATCCTCTCCTCCTTTATTCACATCCCCACCCCTTCCCCCTGCTCCCTGCTCCTTCTTACTCCAGATGTCTATACCCCATTAAGTATATATGCTGTTTCCTCTCCTAGCCATTTCTGATGAGAGCAAAGGTTCCCTCATTCCCCCTTGCCTCCCCACTTCCATATCATTGCAATAGCTCATTGTAATAAAAAAAATCTTATGTGAAATATCTTGGAATATTCCCCCTCTCCTTTTTCTTTCTCCCATTACATTTCCCTTTTTTCTATTGACTCAATTTTTACACCATATTTTATCTTCAAATTCAGCTTTCTCCTGTGCTTCAGCTATAAAGGCTCTCTCTACCTGCTCTATTAACTGAGAAGGTTCATATGAGTATTATCAGTGTCATTTTTCTATGCAGGAATACATGCAGTTCATCCTCATTAAGTCCCTCATATTTCCCCCCTCTCCTCCAATCTCCATGCTTCACCTGAGTCCTGTATATGAGGATCAAACCTTCTGTTCAGCTCTGGCCATTCCAAAAGGAACATTTGAAATCCCCCCCGGTTCATTGAAAGTCCATCTTTTTCCCTGGAAGAGGACATTCAGCCTTGCTGGGTAGTTCATTCTTGGCTGCATTCTAAGCTCTTGCCTTCCGGTATATTATATTCCAAGCCCTATGAGCTTCCAATGTAGCTGCTGCTAAGTCCTGTGTGATCCTGACGGCAGCTCCACGATATTTGAACTGTGTCCTTCTGGCTGTTTGTAATATTTTCTCCTTGACTTGGGAGTTCTGGAACTTGGCTATAATATTCCTAGGGGTTGGTTTTTTGGGATCTCTTTCTCTGGGGGATCAGTGGATTCTCTCCCTTTCTATTTTGCCCTCTGCTTCTAGAATATCAGGGCAATTTTCCTGTAGTAATTCTTTGAAAATGATGTCAAGGCTCTTTTTCCTGATTATGACTTTCAGGTATTCCAATAATTTTTAAATTATCTTTCCTAAGTCTGTTTTCCATATCAGTTGTTTTTTTCAATGAGATATTTCACATTTTCTTCTAATTTTTCATTTTTTTTTGTTTTGAAGTATTGATTCTTGATTTCTGTTAAATTCATCAATCTCCCTGAATTCTATTCTTTGTCTGAAGGATTTGTTCTCCTCAGAGAGTTTTCTTATCTCTTTTTCCATCTGGCCAATTTTGCTTTTTAAAGCATTCTTCTCCTCAATAACTTTTTTGAACTGTTTTATCCATTTGACCTAAGCTGGTTTTTAGCATGCTATTTTCTTCAGCATTTTTTTTGGATTTCCTTGACTAAGCTGCTGACTTCACTTTCATGTTTTTCCTTTATCTCTCTCCTTTCTTTTCCCAGTTTTTCTTCTAACTCCCTCATTTGATTTTCAAAGTCTTTTTTGAGCTCTGTCATAGCCTGAGCCCAATTTCTGTTTTTCTTGGAGTCTTTAGATGCAGGAGCTTGTGCTTCCTCATCTTCAGACTGAGTATTTTGATCCTTCTTGGGCTCATTTGCAAAATATTTCTCAATAGTCTTCCTTTTGTTTCTTTGCTTGCTCATTTTCCCAGCCTGGGCCTTGTTTGGGGGTGCTTCCTGAGCTTTTGGGACACTCCCACAAGGGTCTCAGTGTGTAAGGCTCTGTCCTCCCTCCTGATCTGTGAATGACCAAAAGCACCTCCCTCTGCCATGGGGCTGAGGTGGGGGGGGCCTTGCTGTTCTATTGGGGGGGGCCTAGACTTCGATCAGGATCTGAATGTGGTCAGAGCCCCAGAGTCCTGTTCCAGGGGCAGAGGACCAAGCTCACAGTCTCTCTTCACTCCCCTCCCTCAGCTCAATGGGCTCATGCCCTGGGGGCTCCTGCTTACTGGCTCCACCTGCTTCTGTTTCCTGGATCAGGGCTGGGGAAAGACCAAGCTGCTTGCTGTGTGCCCTAAGGGCTGGGCTCCACGTGCTCCCTCTGGCAGATGTCCCCTGCTGTTCCCCCACTTTGTGCCCGGTGCTCCCCGGGGTGCAGCTCAGGAGACTTCCCCGCTGTTGTGAGCTGAGACTCCCAGCACCCTGGGGCTGCCTCTGGCGGGCCACCCCTCTGGCGGGCCACCCCTCCAATCCCGGGAAGCAGAGCCTTTCTGCTCTTTTCCAGGTTACCTTGAATAGGAGAACTGCCTCAGTGGGTCCCTTTGTGGGTTCTGTCTCTCAAAAGTTTAGTTAGAGTCCTTAGCTGATGAATTTTATCAGAGAGCTCCTAAGACTAGATCCCTTCTTGTCGCCATCTTGGCTACGCCCCACTTCTCAGTTTACAAGATTCTTGACAGCAAAGGTCTCCTTTTCTTTTTGTCTCTGCAACTGTAGTACCTAACACTATGTCTTTTAAAGAACAGAACCTAAAGAAAACTTCAACGTACTACTACTTTTAGAAAACTATTACCTCAAGCAGAAAGTCTCACTCTTTTCTCATATTTCTTGTATATATTTTCCTTTGCCCAGGAATATGTAACAATTTATTTTACTTATTTATATTAGTTAATAAGCATTATACTTATTTTTAAGGGAACAGCTAGGTAGCACAATGGATACAGTACTAAACTCGGAGTCAGGAAGACCTAAATTCAAATTATGCCTCAGACATTAACTGTGTGACTTGGGAAAGTCACTTAACTTCTCTAAATCTCAATTTCCTTAATAGATAAAATGGGAATAATAGTAGCACCTACTTGGCAGGGTTGTTCTGTGGATCTAATGAAATTTTCTGTGTAAAGCACTGTGCAAACTTTAAATGTGGTTATTACACACATGTATAGTAATTTTGTTTTCTACTATTTTATAATTGAGGAGTAGAGGCTGTATAATTTTCCCATGCGTTTCTCCATAGCACCACACACACACACATACACACACACACACACACACACACACACACACACACACATACTTACTTTGGTTCATATCTATGATTTCACTCATATAATGAATTCTGGATGAGGAAATGTCTTCTACAAATGCAGACAGCCAATTGTTCTACAAATTATTTGTCCAAAATCCTGAGAGGTCAAGTGACCAGGGTAATACAGACTGTGCATTAAATTCTAGTCTTCCTGATTCTGGGACTGGCTCTCAATCTACCAATTCATTTTACCTCCACGCTTTGTCCTCTTTGAGGGCATGTTTTAAGTGGCAGCTAGGTGACACACCAGATAGAGTACCCAACCTGAGGTCAGAATTATTTTCTACTGAAGATTGTACACACTATTTCTAGGTGATGAACAGCTCAAGATCCCAAAGCAAAATGTAATAAAAGACATAATCTTAGAGATTGGTTATGTCTGTTCAGTACCTAATCTCTACAGTGATTCTGGGTAGGATTTTAGTAGAAGTTCCAATATGAACTCTTTCTAAGTTCATCTGACTTCAAATCTGACTTCAAACACTTACTAGCTATGGAACTCTAGGCAAGTTACTTGGCTTTGTTTACCTCAATTTCCTCATTTGTAAAATGAAGTGAAGAAGGAAATGGCAAACCACTCCAGTATCTTAGCCAAGAAAACCCCAAATGTGATCATGAAAATTCAGATATGGTTAAAAAACAACTAGACAAGAACACTATGTTTTACTCTTTTTGTAGAGTAGAAATTCAACAATATTTGTTGAATGAATGGTTAAGACAGTCATTCCTGGACAGTACTAGGGAAGATAAATAGTGAAATAGTTTGTTAACTTGTAAGTAGCCATAAGAGGAAAAAAGAAATCACTTCATTCGTTATAATATATAATACCAAGCAAATTCTAACATGCAATCCTCATTTAATCTTCCCCTTCTCAATTTTATGTGAAATGGTCTTTCGATACTTTTTTTTTACTCCTGACATCAAGGTTCCATAATCCCAATGTCCTTTTTAATTTTAGAATTCATACCAGGTCATGGCTAAATGAGTATGTTCTGGAGTAACCATAAGAGGGTTCTAGCAATAATGCATTTTTAAAAGTAGACTATATTTTACTGTATTCTACTGGATTGTACTCACTATTCTAGGTGATAGCTCAAGATCCCAAAGCAAAAGGTAATAAAAGACATAATCTAATGACTAGTACCTAATCTGTGCAGTAATTCTGGGTAGGATTTTAGTAGAAGCACCAAGATAAAACTATAGGGCAAATTCCTGGGGTTTTGACTTCAAAATCTCAGGAACTATTTTTTAAAAGATATGTTTGGGTGAAAACTAAAAGCTATGAAGACAAAGAAAACAGGAAAGCAATGAACAAGGCAAGGCACAAACTAGCTAGCTATATCACTGAGCTAAGACAATACAAATATACAAAATAATACAAAATTAGAATTCAGCTAATTTCTTAACTAGAACACCTATAGGTTATTAGGTATCCAAATCTTAGCCAAGTGCATCTAAAGAGAAAAGTTAACATTTTATAGAATGTATTGCACAGATGTATTTTCTAAGATGCAGTTTAAACTGTGACAAAAATTTGATGGTCTACTGAAAACCTGCTAAAATGTTGCCCTTACCTTCAGTAAAACTTCCTGTAAGAGTTATAACCACAAAAACTTTCCCCTCTGGCTCCAGATCCACCTGAAAAAGAAAAGAAAAAAAACCCTTTTATTTTACAAGTAGTTTTTGATTCCAAGGTTTTCAAAAGTGAGCCACATAATACATTACAGCTGTGTTATCTGATGTCTAAAGGGGTAGATTACTCCCATAATTTTGGAACCATTTCCCCTGTGAACCCAACCTGGCATGTAAATTACAGAGAGTTAAGGGAACAAGTGAAGCTGTAACTGACAGGTGGGGTTGCTGAGAATCAAAACTAAAAGATAATATTCTGCACTTAAATAAGGTTAGTTAACAGCATAATTCACATATTCATTGATTTTAAAATGTGGCATGTTATGTGAATCAGACTTCTATAGTTAATGTTTTAAGCTTTACAAAATACTATCATCAATACACTAAGCATTGGAGTAATAGTGCAAGTTTTATCAATCATTTCACAGATGAGAAAAGGAGACTAGGATTGACAGAAACAATTTGCCAATAGCAATATAATGAGGGAGGACAATATATGAACAGCTATGTATAAATAATATATACATAGAATAAAATGGAGATAATCTCAGAGTTAAGGCATTGACATGAAGGAGGATGAAAACAGGCTTCTTGTTGAAGGTTGGGATTAACTAAGGCTTAACAAAAGACAAGGAAGGCAGGGATCAGAGAGAATTTCAAGTATGGGGAAACAGCTAGGGAAAATTAATAATCTTAATAATAAAAAGATGACTTTAAAAAAAGTGGCACTTTAGTTAAGACTTGAAGGAAACCAGGAAAGCCCAGAGGCAGAAGTGCAGAGGGAGACAGGTCCACGTCTTGGGGACAATCAGTGGAAATCCTCAGATTTGGGAAATGGAGTGTTGTGCATGAAGAGCAATAAGGAAATCACTATCAATGGAGTATTTGTAAAGCATAATAAGACTAGAAAGGTGGGAAGGGGAGAGGTTAAAAGGAGTTTTAAGAGCAACAGAGGATTTTATATTTCATCTTTCAGGGTATATAGGAGCAACACTCTAACTATGCCATATACATTTTCAATATACCAAATTATTGATGCCTTGATCATACATACATTATAAGACCCAAAAAAACAGTCAGGATCAAAATATATCCACTAAGTATTTTAAGAGAGTCCACATCCTTCTTTTTTTTTGTTGAAATCAGAATTGCCTCTTTTATAGCTATTTATTTTGTATTGCAAACTGTTCTCATAAATGTTCTTCTTCCACCCCCACCATACAGCTCATTACCTCACCAGTCATTGCATTATAAATTCTCCTGATATTCAAACTGGTTGGTCACCTGAGGCCTATGGCTAATTTAATAATTCCCTCCAAACAATCTTGAAACCACTTGTGAACTGATAATCTTTACATAACAGAAGCTCTCAAAATAGAGTTCTCTGGGGAGATGACTAAACTGGAGGTCAGTTTTTAATTGTCTCCACTCCTGCCTTAACTTGTCTCGTCAAAAATATGTTATTTTTACAAGCCACTCCCTTCTCTTCAATATAAATACCTGGCAGAGAAGACTGAGAATCACAACATAAACTGCTGTTGGCAGGCAGAGAACTCCATGCTGCCTCAGGACAGACTGACATTAAGTACCATATGGGCAATCATCCAAACACTAGTCCTTGAAAAGGGAACTATAATAATAGCCCTGCAGGTCAACAGAGAACATGATTCCACAACAGAGGTGTTCCAAGATTTTCTTGGTAAGGGAGGGGAGGTAGTTTTAAAAACACAATAGATCTAATATGGCCAGACTTTCATTTATGAGGAAGAAGGGTCTATGAGATCCCTGTCATTTATTCCTTAGTATGCTGGGAAAGGAAATGGGCTGGCTGAAGTTTCTTTCTTCACTCTATAACCTTAACCCATCCCTCCATCTACTGTACTTCAGTGGAGCAGCTGGTTCAGGAAGTCATCTTCATACCTAATTTAGTTATAGTCTAGTAGAGTACAAATTCTTTAGGGCAAGAACTATTTTACATTTTGTTTTTGCAGCTCAGGCTTACAGTGCCTTGTTCAACAAATGCCTATTGGATTGAATTGGATTATGTCTTTGATCAACATCTTTAGAAAGATGTTCTTCCTATCTATAGTCTATTTGTCCATTTTGACCAACAATATGGACTAGGAAATATCTAGTCTCTTGCAGCAACTCAGAAATTAATGTTCCTAAAATAATTCATATGCCTGCATGAAAATTATAGTACTCCTCCACTGAATAAGTAAATGTAAAACTTGGATGATCCACAAAATGAAGCAGATTCTTCTTTCTTTTCCCATTTCCCATTCTGCAAGTCTCAGACCTTGACCTCTCTACTAATTCTGTATTTATGCTCAGAGAAGCCATCAATTCTAATATATTCAACTATTATTTCAAAATCTGTATTTCCAGTTTTTCTGGAAATCTCTCTCTCCCCCATCTTTTGTTACAAGGTATGGTTCAGGCTCTATAGATGGCTCTATAAAGCATTGGCCTTGGAGTCAGGAGGATGAGAGATTGAATTCAGTCTCAGACATTTACTAGCTGTGTGACCTTGGGTAAGTCATTTCACCTAGCTTTCCTCTCATCCAGGGTCATCTCCAGTCATCCTGATTCATATCTGACTAGTGGATCCAGTTGGCTCTGGAGGAGAACATTTTAATCAGGAGAGTCATAGTCTCACATGAGAGAGCCAAGGCAAAGACAACCGAAGATATAGCAGAAGACATAGCTGCAGGAACTGGTCCATTCCAAAGAGGCACTCTAAAGTCAGTGGTCACCAGGGATCAAAGAATAAAAATAGGTTCTGATAACTATGGATTAATCTGGAAAAATAATATGTACAGGTAACAAAAATTAAAGCCAGGGAGTAGGATAAGAATCCAGACCATAAGCAAATCTTGAAAGTCTAATCAAGTATATGATAAGTCTAGAATTCAAACTTACTATGTAGACAACAGAGGGAACAAAAACCCAAGCAAAGGGTCTTGACCTCAGAATAGGTTACTAATAGCAGATAGAATCTTGAGAATAAGCCAACTTTTCACCTCAGAGCATTTTATTTGTTCCTGTCGAGACAAGTACCAATACCAATGTGGGTTGTCCAGACCTGCAAGGAGATGTACAGAAGGGAGAAAGAGGGAAGAAAAAAAGGGAAAGAATAAACAAATACAGATGTCTAACCTAATCCTTCTCAGAGAGCGGAATGATTGTTCAGTGCTCTGGGAGGTTTAACTGTTGATATGTGTATGTTTTTACACCCTAATGAGATAATAGGTTCTATTCATTAAGAGATAATATCCAATTTTTTTTGGTATCTTTTACACATTATGGGACCTTGGTAAATATTAATTGAACCTGAACTTCTTTCTCCTCACCTCTAACTTAGGCAAATTTTTTTTTGTCAAGACAATGGGATTAAGTGACTTGCCCAAGGTTACACAGTTAAGTAAGCACTAAGTGTTGAGGCTAGATTTGAATTCAGGTCCTCCTGACTCCAGGACCAGTGCTGTAGCCACTGCACTACCTAGCTACCCCTCAGCTAGGCAAATGTTGCTCTTAAGAGACAACTCGAATGGTAGGTGATTTCAGGTCACCCCAATCTGGGGGGACTCTCTCCCTCTATCTTTCTACTTGTAAGATATCTCGGATTTGTTTCATTCTCTCTATTCCTCTAGTTACTAGCCAAAGTCAGACTCCTAGCATCTCTAAATGATTGTCCTTCATTTTTGAAGATCATCACATCAAGGAGGTGTTGTCATGACAAACACATGAATTGGATTTGACTGAGGGGGAGGCTGTGCTAAGTCACCAACCTCACTTTCTCCTCCAGAGTTATCTGGATCCAGAGGCCAGATGTGAATCAGGACAACTGGAAATGGCCCTGGATGCAGGGCAACCAGAGTTAACTGACTCGCCCAAGTCACACAGATTGTAAGTGGCAAGTGTCTGAGGCCAGATTCAAACTCCCATCCTTCTGAATCCAAGACCAGTGGTCTATCCACTGAGCAACCTAACTGCCCCTTAGCATCTCTTACCTGAAGTATTATAGAAGTCTACTAACTGGCATGCCCATTCTTTGCCCTCTCTAACCCACCCTCCAACCTGCTGCCAATATTATCTTCTTAAAGTTCCCATATGATCATGTCACTCCCTTACATAGGTATCTTCATTGACCCCTTATTGCTTCTAGACTAATAACAGCTATCATTTATACATTTTATAAAGGTTATATTAAACCTCACACCCTTGGAAGAAAGTTATTGTTTTTCCAACTGCTTTGACTCTAGGAACAAGAACAAGCATGGCATTTCATTACTACATTTTAGTGATTTGACATTAACTAATTGATATCTAGCTTGGAAGCACTTACGAGTTCAAATGAGGGGGTGGCTAGATGGTGCAGTGGCTAGAGCATCCATCCTGGAGTCAGGAGTACCTGAGTTCAAATCTGGCCTCAGACACTTGGGCAAGCCACTGAACCCCATTGCCTTGCAAAAAAAAAACAAACTAAAAAAAAATTCAAAATGAGCACAACATATTACCTAAGATTGTTGTTGCTTGTCCTTTGTTTTTGTTTGTTTTGTTTTTTGGGTTTTTGCAAGGCAATGGGGTTCAGTAGCTTGCCCAAGGCCACATAGCTAGGTAATTAAGTGTCTGAGGCCAGAATTGAACTCAGGTACTCCTGATTCCAGGGTTGGTGCTCTATACACTGCACCACTTAGTCACCCCCTGGTCCTTTGTTTTTTTAAGAGGACTAATGACATCAGGAAAGTAATGTCTTGACTTGCAAGTGAATAGGATTTAAGTGAAATAGGTCTGTGCAATTTCACTCTTTCCTTGGGAGCTATCTGGATCCAGTGGCAAGATATGGATCGGGATGATTGGAGATGACCCTGGATGTAATGGGTAGGCCTTGGTCTTTTTAAGTTAAGATCTTAAGTTAAGATCAGTTTATTTGCAGCAGGGACAGAGAACCTCTAGTCTGTGGGTCACATAAGGTCCACAGAATCATTTGTTCTGGTGCTATCAAGGTAACTGCAGGTGGGACTCAAAATTCAATAAATCCAAGAGCTTTATAGGGTTAGAATTTTAAGATGACAATTTTGTATGACCCACAAATGATATTATAAATATCCAAATGACCCTTGGCAGAAAAAAAGGTTCCCTGTACCAATAAAGAATAGGTAAGAAATGAGGCAAAAAATGGCCTCTTTTACCCAGTCAAAAAAAAAATCAATCTGGAGGGGAGGGCCCTCAGGGTTTCTGGCTAAAACAGACAAAATTGCTCACTGAAATAAAGGAATGAAATGCCATGAATGTTTTGTTTCCTCTAGAGTCAAAGCAATTTGAAGGATAAAGGAAAACACAGGCTTGGGATAAAAGCAAACAAATAGGATCCCTAGAAGTCGCAGACTATCATTATTACTATTATTACAGTTATTTTAAATTATAATTTTAATAATAGTATTCCAGGCATATATATATGTATATATATATATATATATATATATATATATATATATATATAAATGTATATAGCACTCAGAGTAAAGTCACATCAACAAAGATTTATTAAGCATCTATTATGTACTGGGGCTATACTTAGCTGGTGAATTAGTGTGACTTTTACTGTATTATTTTTACAACTAGCTGGATGGCTCAGTAGATAACAAGTTAGACTTAGAATCAGAAAAATAAGTTTAAATCTAGTCTCAGGTACAAACTAGCTATGTGACATCAGGCAAGTCTCTTAACCTCTGTCTGCCTCAGTTTTTCACTTGTAAAATGGGAATAATAGTAGAACCAACCTCTCAAAATTCATGTGAGGATAAATGAGAATATTTGTAAAGTGCTTTGCAAACCTTAAAGTTATCCCACAATGCTTTAGAATTACTATTCTAGGAGGGGGCAGAGCCAAGATGGGCACAAGAAAGGATTATCTCTTAGGTGCTCTCTCTTAAAACTTATAAACTGAGGACTCTAACTACATTTTTGAGAGACAGAACCCACAGAGGGATCCAGTGAGGCAGTTCTCCAACCCAAGGTAACCTGGAAAAGAGTGGAAAGGCTACGCTCCACAGGACTGGAGGGGCGGCCAGCCAGAGCAAAGGAACTTCAGCTTCCCAGAGGCAGCCCCAGGGCTCTGGGAGCCATGGCTCATGGCAGCAGGGGCAGTTTCCGGACCTACAACCTGGGGAGCATCGGGCACAACTTGGGGGATCAGTGGGGGCATCTCTGACAGAGCGAGCATGTGAAGCCCAGTCCTCAGGGCACATAGCTAGCCGTGTGGCCAAGGCAGCCTAGATCCAGATCCAGAAACTGTAAACAGAAGCCAGTAAGCATGAGCCCCCAGGGCATGAGTGCTGAGCCCAGGGAGGGGAGTGGAGAGAGACTGCTGAGGTCAGTCTTCTGTCCTTGGAACAGGACTCTGGGGTTCTGACCACATTCAAATCCTGATCCCGGTCTAGGCCCACCCCCATAGAACAGCAGAGCCCCCCCTTCACCTCAGCCCTGTGGCAGAGGGGTATGCTTATGGTCATTCACAGACCAAGGGAAGATAGAGCCTCACACATGGAGATCCTTGTGGGGGGTGTGTCCCAATAATACTCAAAAGCTCAGGAAGCACCCCCAAACCAGGCTCAGGCTGGGGAAATGAGTAAGCAGAGAAAAAGAGGAACACCATTGAGAGATACTTTGCCTGTAATTCCAAGAAGGATCAAAACACTCAATATGAAGATGAGGAAGTACAAGCTCCTGCATCTAAAGACTCCAAGAAAAACAGAAATTAGGCTCAGGCTATGACAGAGCTCAAAAAAGACTTTGAAAATAAAGTGAGGGGGATAGAAGAAAAATTGGGAAAAGAAATGAGAGAGATGCAGTCAGCAGCTTAGTCAAGGAGATCCACAAAAATGCTGAAGAAAATAACATGTTAAAAACTAGACTAGGTCAAATGGGTAAAACAGTTCAAAAAGTTATTGAGGAGAAGAATGCTTTAAAAAGCAGAACTGGACAGATGGAAAAAGAGATAAGAAAGCTCTCTGAGGAAAACAAATCCTTCAGACAAAGAATGGAACTGAGGGAGGTTGCTGATTGTATGAGAAATCAGGACACAATACTTCAAAACCAAAAGAATGAAAAATTAGAAGAAAATGTGAAACATCTCATTGAAAAAACAACTGATATGGAAAACAGATTTAGGAAAGATAATTTGAAAATTATTGGAATACCTGAAAGTCAAGATCAGGAAAGGAGCCTTGATATCATTTTCAAAGAATTCCTGCAGGAAAAATTGCCCTGATATCCTAGAAGCAGGGGCGGGGGGCAAAATAGAAATGGAGAGAATCTACCAATCTCTCCAAGAGATCCAAAAAAAAAACAACCCCCAGGAATATTATAGCCAAGTTTCAGAACTCCCAAGTCAAAGAGAAAATATTACAAGCAGCCAGAAGGACACAATTCAGATATAGTGGAGCTGTAGTCAGGATCACACAGGACTTAGCAGCAACTACATTAAAAGCTTGTAGGGCTTGGAATATAATATTCCAGAAGGCAAAAGAGCTTAGAATGCAACTGAGAATCAACTACCCAGCAAAACTGAATGTCCTCTTCCAGGGAAAAAGATGGACTTTTGATGAACCAGGGGAATTTCAAATGTTCCTGTTGGAATGGCCAGAGCTGAATAGAAGGTTTGACCTTCAAATACAGGACTCAGGAGAATAATAGAGAGTGGAGGAGAAGGGGAAAATATGAGGGACTTAATGATGATGAACTACATGTATTCCTGCATAGAAAAATGACACTGATAATACTCACATGAACCTTCTCATTTAATAGTGCAGGTAGAAGGAGCTTTTATAGATGAAGCACAGGAGAAAGCTGAATTTGAAGATATAATGTGGTATAAAAATGGAGTCAATAGATAAAAGGGAAATGTGATGGGAGAAAGAAAAAGGAGAGGAGGAATAGGCTAAGATATTTCATACAATAAGATTTTTCTTTATTACAATGAGCTATTGCAATGATATGGAAGGGGGGAAGGCAAGAGGGAATGAGGGAATCTTCGCTCTCATCAGAGGTGGCTAGGAGAGGAAACAGCATATATACTGAATGGGGTATAGGCATCTGGAGTAAGGGGGGGGGACAGGCTGAAGGGGGGTATGGGAGTGATGGAGGAGAGGATGGACCATGGTGGGAGAGTGGTCAGATATAACACATTTTCTTTTTTACTTCTTGCCAGGGGCTGGGATTGGATGGCCTTTCCGGGACCATAGGGCCAGCTGGATGCTGGGGCTAAGGGGTGGTATGGGGACTCAGAGCCTCTTGGCCCCAGGGCCAGGGATCTGTCTGCTGCACCACTCAGCTACTCTACAGCAGAGACAGAGTGAAAGGAGAGAGAAAATATAGTACATGGTAGTGGAGAAGTACAAATGGAGGGAGTTGTGATCAGCAATGGCAATAGTGGAAAAATATGGAAGTAACTTTTGTGATGGACTTATCATAAAGAATTTTTTCCACCCATGACAGAGCTGGTGGTATTGGAACACAGACTGAAGCACATTTTTTATTATTATAATTTTTTGGGGGGAGGTTGCAGGGCAAATGGGGCTGGGTGGCCTGCCTGGGGCTGCATAGCTGGGTAATTGTTGGGTGTCTGAGGCTGGATTTGGACCCAGGTGCTCCTGGCTCAAGGGCCAGTGCTCTTTTCGCCACCTGGCTGCCCCTACTATTATTATTACAATTTTATTTTATTTTGGTTCTTTTTTTTTTTTGCAGGGCAATGGGGTTGGGGTAGCTTGCATGGGGTCACACATCTGGGTGATTGTTGGGTGTATGGGGCCGGATTTGGGCTTGGGTGCTCCTGGCTCCAGGGCCGGTGCTCTGTCCACTGCACTGCCTGGCCATACCTACAATTATTCCTATTATTTTTTAAATTTAAATTTAATTTTTTTCTCTCCCCTTTACTTTATTGCTCATGTGGGTCTATATATTTTTTGGGGAGGGGGTATTATGTTTACTCTTAAACAAGAATATTTTATTAATGTATAAAAAACATTATTTGTACAAAATAAGAACAAATAAATAAATAAAAAGAATTACTACTCTAAAACTAAAGTCTAAGTATAATTTATTGTACATCGAATATCTCTGTAAATATGCTACAGACTACTTCTATCAACAGTGTATCTTCTTATTGCCCTCCAGATTACCCACTTTATACTAGTCATTAAATTTTAATTTATTAGATTACACTCATAGATTATACTAGCAAGGTCATTTTTGGATTCTGAATTTTTTATTTCATTCAAAGCATTACCAATCACTTTTTATACAGTTATTAAATACATTCAGGAGAATATAATAAAAAAGTGTTTAAAATAACTGCAAATAGCATAAAATATTTGAGAGTCAGTCTTCCAAAGCACACATAAAAAATAGAAACAAAACCAAAATAAAACTATGAATCTAAATAATCAAAGGATAGTGCTCTTGGTAGGATTCTATCAATATAATAAAAATGATAACAGACTAACTAATTTAAGGATTTAGTGCAGCATTTAACTATCAAATATCCCTGTGATACATTATAGGAATAGAAAAAATAATAAAATTTATTTAGAAGAATTAGAGGTCTAGAATTTTAAGGAAAGCAATGAAAAAAGAAGGATAAGTAGTTCATCCAAATTTTTAATTATATTATAAGGCAATAATCAGCAAGCTTATTTGGTTTTAGTTAACAATAAGAAAGAAGATGAATGAGATAAGAAAGAATGAGAAATAAATGAACTCAATATCAAAATAAGATAAAACAATATAAATTTCTTAAAGAACTCCTTAACTAACAAAAAATTGCTTGGAAAATTAGAAAGGTTTTTGTTAAAAATTAACTTTAGACTGTATCATTTCACACCATCTAACAAAATAAATTTAAAATATACATATGACATCTATATTAAAAGTCATACCACAAAAAAAATTAAGAAAGAAACAGATCAGATACTTTTTACATTTGGGACTAGTAAAAGAGGTGATAAATCAAACCAAACAAGGGAAGTAAAATATAATATATAATTTTGATTGTATGAAATAGAAAAACTTAAAAAACAATTAAACTAGAAAAAGAGAAATCATAATGGAGAGAAATTCTTGCATCATTGCTATTTAACATATACAGGAAATTAATACAAATATACAAAACCTTGAGTCATTACCCCCAATGACAAGTCAAAAGATATGAGCAAATATTGCTCAAAAGAATTACAAGCTATTAACAACCAAAGAAAATATTGTTCCAAATCATTAAAAGAAATACAAACCAAACACCCCAGCAAATTAGCAAAGATGAGAATAATCAATATTAAAAGAGTTAATATTCAACCAGTCTGGAAACCAATTTAGAATTATGGTTCAAAAATATATCTAAAATGCCCATAGTTTTTTTTACCTAGATATACCAATGCCAGGCACAAATTTAGATAGAAAGAAAGGTTCCAATAAACACCAAATTATTCATAGTTGTGATTTTTTTTGGTAACAAAGAGTTAGAAACACAATAGATGCTCACGGGTTATAGAATAAATTAACAAATTATGGTATATCAATCTGATGGAATATCATTGCATTGAAAGAAATGAAGAATATTAAAGAAATATGGAAAAGCTTATGGATACCAATGCAAAGTGAAGTAAGTAAACAGCAGCTCATTATGTCCCAAATGATGAAAAAACAAAAACTATCTATGGCCTCAAGAAATTTACATTCTAAAGGGGGTAAAAACATGGATATAAATGTATAATTATATCAAACTATTCACTGTCATGGGCAAGGGGGAGAGAGGTGGAAAACTGTAGAACTCAGAAGTTTACAGAAATGAGTGTTGAAAACTATCTCTGCATGTGATTGATGAAATAAAATAACATTAAAAACATAGATATAGAGCAGATAGATAGTAGTAACTTTAGAGGGAAGGGCAATAATCAATTGGACTAAGACTTCCTACAGAAAAGTTGTATTTAAGTTGAATCTTTAAGGAAGCCAAAGAATCTGAGAAGATGAGAAATATCTAGAAGGTATGGGTGACATCCAGTACAAAGGTACAGAGAAAGAAGATTGTGGAACAATGTGTGTGAGCAATGGTGAATAGGCCAGAGCTGGAACTTAGAATATAGAAACTGTGCAGAGATGGGAAACAGTGATAAAGGTGGGAAATAATAAAGCTCTAGGGTAGTGATAGTATGTGGAAAGAAGGAAATCTATTTGAGAGATGTGGAGAAAGGAAACAGAAAGAAATAAGATTTGGCAAGGGAATGATATTCACTTACTTATATATACAATATTTAAATTAACTAAAGTTAAAATATTTAAACCAAGCTAGGATTTTAAACTTTAGTTCCTTGAGTTAGGAAAAGTTATAAAGTTCATTATAGCTTGATTCAAGGAGTAATATAATCTTTGCCATGACAAAACTAGAAAAGATATAAATGGGAGAATTTTGAATTTGAAAATATATTCCTTTTTCAAAATGGGACAAATCTATATAGAAGTTACATGATCTACACATATTTCATAAGATTTTGTAAAAAAAGTAAAATAAGCAAAATCAAGAGAGAAAAATATATGTGACCTCAAAAATGTAAAGGAAGAGCTGGACTACTAGCAATATCAGCTGAAATATCAGGGAAGGTTCAAGGAGAAAGATATTTGTATCCATTTGATCAGACTGCAATGGAATGAAGGTAGATCAATATTAGGAACTAGTCCTCTTTTTAAGCTGGAAAGGAGGGGTAATACTAAGGACATTAGAAAAGGAGTTGAGAATAAAAGGAATCTAAAGTAAGATGAATCAAAAACCACATTATTATTGGTAATTATCAACTTAATAGTTTTTAATAATACAATGCATTAAATATTTTAATTTATCCAAGGAAAATTTCAAAAAATTCATATTATTTCATATCGTGATTATGTTATTAGACCCTCAGAAATTATTGATTAATATCTATCTGTACAAAAATATTCATAGTAGCACTATCTTTAATAGCAAAATATTGAAAACAGACTGTTAAATGATTTGGAGAATGACTGTGACAATTGTAGTATATAAACATAACTGAAAGTTGTTACATAACAAAAAAATCACTATAATACAATCAAAGAATCATGGGAATAGTTGTGTAAGTGAATAAAACCAAACATCACATGCTACTCATTTCTCTCTCTCCACACACACATACAATTACTACAATTATCTAAATTAAAACAATCTTAACAATAAAATTCAGATGTTCAATAGTAGTACCAACTTATTAAGCACCATTTTTTAAATTAATGGATAAAAATATGAGTTCATGTGTGCTTTTAGTTATCATCTTTTTATATTGTTTTATTAATCATTTAAGGGCTGTACATTATAGAATAAAATGAAAATGTTATGATTTTATATTATATTTTAAAAGACTATTAATAAAATGTTTCATTAACATAAAATTATTTTGCAGAAAAGCATTTTTAAGTGAGTTGTTTGGAACTTGAAGTGACTTTTCCCCTAGGCAAATAATAATAAATAATAGTCTTAAGCTACATCATTTTCTGTCCACAATCTGACACTCCTTATACAAACAATCCTATATAATCCATAGAATTTTAGAAACTGAAGTAATCTCAAAGGGGCTTTTAATCAAAGTCTACTTAATATAGGTAAGTTGTAGGACTCAGTAGACAGTTCAAATAAATTATCATGAATACCCTCTATAACATCCCAGATAAGCACTTATCCCACCTCCATTTAATGACCTTCTAAAAATGTTGACCCTTTCAAGTCAACATCTTCAGGGACTTCCTTACCTATTTCATTATATGTCTCTTCAACCAAACCCTACAGCCAAATACTCATAAGAAAACTTGAAGTTCCCTCATCAGCCTAGCTACTTCATTATGTGAATATTTCTTCTAAGATATGGTTCCCAGAATTGGATAAAATATACTCTACAGAGTCTAACCAAGGGGAAATATAGTGGAACTATAACCTCCCTCATTCTAGATACAATATTCTACCAATTCATCTGAAGAAGGGATTGTAAAGAGCAGTGGTACAGATGTTGATAAATAAAATAATGTAACTTTATGTTGAGTGGTAAGGAGTTGTAGGGAAAGACCATCTTGCTATAAATATACATCCCAAAGGAATTTTTACATCCCAACCAGCTTCCAGTTTCACCCCTTTTCCTGCCATGTGTCAGAGGATTGACCCACCTACTTTTCTACTGCTATTATCTATAACCTCTGACCAGGATTTCCCTCTCCTTTCCTGTATATTTAAGAACAGAAGGAAGTTTCATAAGTTTTATCTCCTATCTCTGATGTAAGCACATAATGTTTTAGGAGTTTTGTTTTCATTTTTTGGAGGACTTTTGCTATTACAAGAGATGGAAAATAGAATGTTAAAAGTCTCCCTGCAGAACTAGAAGGTCTATTATATGAAATGATACAAAGTTAATAGAATTAGATAAACAATATACACAATAAAGACAATGATGTAAATGGGAAAACAATATAAACAAAATACAATATTATGTAATTGTTATGAGCAAGTTTGGACTCAAAGAAGAGATCTGTATCTCTATCCTTTGAAGAAGACAGGCTCTACAATAGGTTTAAAACAGTGACTAGTTGGGGCGGCTAGGTGGCGCAGTGGATAAAGCACTGGCCCTGCAGTGAGGAGTACCTGGGTTCAAATCTGGTCTCAGACACTTAATAATTACCTAGCTGTGTGGCCTTGGGCAAGCCATTTAACCCCATTTGCCTTGCAAAAACCTAAAAGAATAAAAAAGTGACTAGCATTTATACTAGGTCCAGATTTACATGAATAATGAATGTTCTAGAGTGGTTACATTATTTAAATTCACACTGCATATTTCCACTGAACTGGAACCAAAAGTATATTATATAACTATAACTTTGAATAGTGTGAATTCAAATATAATATGACCATGATAGGGGATTTGAACTTAGCAATATAAAATATGAAAAGTATGTTAAATCATTTGATCTTCATAAAAACTTTGAGATAGATACTATTATTGTCTCAATAAAGAAACTGAGGCTCACAAAGGTTAACTAACTTCCCCTTGGCTACAATGCTATTACTAGTCTGATTCCAATCCTGGGCTTTCTGTGAGACTACCTAATGCACTATAAAACAATACATAGGTATTTATAGTTGACATATTGGTTGATTTTTGATGGCTTCCTTTTTTTCCAATCTGACTTTATTCTTAATTATAAGGAATGGCCCTCTGGGAGGAGGAAGGACATATTGGGAAATGGATATAATATGAAAATGAAAGATCAGTAAAAAAAATTAAAAATAAAACAAAGTTTCACATATGCCCTCTTTTTCTTTTTCATTTAAGTCCTATATAGAAAGACAATATTTCATATTGGGTGCTAATAGTGGATCTTTGTACATAAAGTACTTAATTAAGACCCAATTCAAAGAAAAATCAGGCTATGGCTATCATAGCCATTTCCAAATAAGTAGTGGCTTAATGGTTTTTGAGATGAAGAATTAGGTTCAAGTGTCTAGTTGGGAACAAGAGGAGACGTGATAGTGACTGGAGAAACTATTATTGGGACCAGCAATTGGCTCTGAAGGAGCCATCAATGGCAGTGGATAAAAGAGAGAGAAAGCTACAGTGTTTCTGCTCCTTTGTTCCATTCCTTCCCTCACTTAATAGTCAGTCTTGCCATTGTAGACTCTAAACTAGATCATCTAGAAAATCTGAAGCAATTCAACAAAATAAATTAAGATTTTCTGTGGCTATAAACCACTCCTGAAAATTACACTGGACATTTGTAAATGACTCATATAAGTCAAGAATTATTCATAAGTTACAGAAACATGGGAGAGCATAATATTGTAAGTCACCAAGTAATCAAATTCCAAGAATTGACTTGCTTCATCCTTCCCTAAATCAACAGATTAACTATGTTCTAAAATAATTAAAATTGTGGCAAATCCAATAATATTTTCATTCTTTAGGGATAAATTTCTTACCACCAGACCTCTACAGATGGCCAGGAGTTGTGTGGATAATGCCGTATGTACCTGCCGAGGTGATAAAATTCAATAATAATCAACTCATTGACTGTTCAGTGTCAAAGTTCAACCATAACTTGAAAAGTAGTGTATAGGAAAATGGAACAGGTGAACTTGAGTAGCTTACTACTTTACTATGAGGTTGTAGAAGCACCTTTCCATTAAAGATTTTCAAGATTTAGTTTCAAGAAGAAGCAGGCATCTCATGGCAATGATGTCACTGAGTGGCAACTATTATTCAAATTATTTCATTCCCATTCTAATCTCTTTTATACTTCATTTTATTTTCCTTTCCTCTTTGCTTCTCTTATATTTACCTTTTAGTTTTTTATTTTTCCATATCTCCCCATTTCCATTTCTAGGACCTATGCTAGCCAGTGGTACCAATGAACTTTGCCTGATTCTGTTTGTGACATTTAGGGCCAAAAAAAGATGCCAATCCCAGGTCTAGAACACAAGTTACTCAAGAAAAAACTTCATATTTCAGCTTGGTGATCGAGTGGCTAGAAGGTTGGATCTGGAATCAGGAAGACTTGAAGTTCAAATCCAATCATGGACATTTACTTGCTATGTGGCCTTGCAGAAGTCATTTAAAAAACCCCTCAAAAACCAACTATAAAACAGGGATAATAACAGCACCTATATCACAGGGTTAATGTAAGATTAAAAAGGGTAATATTTGTAAAGTGCTTAAGACAATGTCTGACAAATAGCATACATTATAAAAATGTCTGTCCATCCTTCCTTCCTTCCTTCCTTCCTTCCTTCCTTCCTTCCTTCCTTCCTTCCTTCCTTCCTTCCTTCTTCCTATATTACCCCCACCCAATTGAAGAAATATGGATTTTTCCAGTGGAAATTTAGACATAATACTGCCACCCTAGAGTAAAGGTTCTTAACCCAGGGTCCATGAATGTCATTTAAAAATATCTTAACAACTATATTCTAATATAAGTGAGTTCCATTGTGGTAGTATGTATTTTACTTTATTTTTCCATATAAAAATCATTATTCTAAGATGGGTCTCATAGGTTTTATCAGCTTGCCAAAAGGGTTCAAAACACAAAATGGTTTAAGGTTAAAGGTTACCTATAAGGTATCAGACCTTCCAGGAAGAAAAGAATAAAAACTTCACTATATAGACTGGAATAATCTCTTCCCTTCCACCAAAAAATTAAAAAGCTAGACTTGCTAGATTTTTTCTTTTTAAAAAAAAATAATCTTAGTAGTTGACCAATCATGACTACTATATGCCTGTCATAACCTAATGCAATTTCTAATACAAAAATCAAAGAAGAATCTTAGATTGCATACCTAGGAACTGCCAACTGTGTAATCTTAAATATTATTGACCATTTAAATTCTCATATTTCAATACAACTGGACAAGCTAACTAGGTACATTTGATATGGGAGCAACATAAGGTACAAACAACTGACATCTGCCATATCATATCTGAAATCTTTAACTGAAAAATTCATCTCCCAGTAGTATTGGAAAACCAGTTGAAATCATCAAAGATGATGCTTAACTACCTCACAAATCTAACTGGCCTTCTCCAAAGAAGCAAAGTTATATAACACGGAGGAATTTCTTTTCTATTACAAATCAACTAACAAGAATTTAATTACATAAAATGGACAGACACTTGTTAAGAGTCAAGTATACAAAAACAAAATGTAAGTCCCTGCCTTCTTCAAGAAGTTTAAATTCTTTGAATGAGTCAACATATAAGAACATACAAAATAAAATAAATGTAAGATTATTTTGGTGAGGGTAGATACTAGTAGCTAAAAGATCAAGAAACATTTCATTTAAAAAGGTTTCCATATAATTAATCCTAGGACTAATTTGTAGCCACTGGAGTTTATTAAGTTGAGTAGTGACAAGTTCACATCTGTGCCTCAGGAATAATTATTTTGGCAGACTGGAGAAGGGAGAGACTTAAGGAAGGAAGAATAATTAAGAGGTGATAGTGCTTTATTTTTTTCCTTAAGGATGTGATTTCTCATGACATTAAACTCATTAAACTTAGATCAAGGTATGCCATGGAAACAATGTATAGAATGGCAAATTGCCTTCTGTGGGGAGTGGGGGAAAGTGAGATTAGGGAAAATTTGTAAAATTCAAAATAAATAAATAAATTAAATTTTAAAAAAGAGGTGATGTTGCAAATAACCATTTGAACAATAATCAGGACTTGAACTATAAAGACCATGTGAGTAGAGAGGATACAGCTGTGAGAAGTATTATGAAAATAATTACTTACGTGAAGGATAATGAGAACTCAAGGATGACTTTGAAGTTGCTAACACAGAACATAGATGATGGTGACTTCCAAAGACTTAAGGGAGATTTGAAGGGAAAAAATTAAAATTCTGTTTGGGACCTTCAGAATTTGAAATACCTATAGAACATCTAGTTCAAAATATCCAGGTCTGGAACTCAGAAGAAGATAGTTTTGGGCTGAATATCTAAATCTACAAGTCAGTTCTATAGAGATGAAGCCAATCCTAAAAGGAAAGACTAAGTGGTCATCGGGACAGAAATGAAGAAGGAATGGTCTGCTATGTAGGTGATGAACCAAGAAGGAGTAGTGATAAGAAATCCCAAGTGAAACTGACTGATAGGGGCAGCTAGGTGGTGTAGTGGATAAAGCACCGGCCCTGGAGTCAGGAGTACCTGGGTTCAAATCCAATCTCAGACACTTAATAATTATCTAGCTGTGTGGCCTTGGGCAGTCCACTTAACCCCATTTGCCTTGCAAAAAAAAAAACCTAAAAAAAAAAAAAGAAACTGACTGATAGAATTCAATGCTGCAGAGTCCAGAGTGTGAAGGTTAAGAAGTCATCTGATATAGCAATTAAGAGATAGTGTGAAATGAATAATATTCAAGATTCCCTTTCCCATATAGATTAGGTTGGTGTTTTTCCTAAAAGGAATAATTGATTAGCCCAGAGAGTTAATCTACTTAACTATTGAGGAAGTTGGTCTCAGGATGGGTGACATAACTTTTTGGTCACTATAAGGTGACCCAAGTAGAATTTAGGTAATTCAGGCTGTCCCCAGACCACCCCCTGCCTGACTGACCAGTTTCCCAATGGAAGAGATATTCCCTCTATCCCACTCAATCTGAATGCTATATCCTTATTGAATATCTTTCCTATATAAGCATTAGTGAACCTTCTTTTGTTAACTATTGGATGACCTATAAATGTCTCATTCTAATAGCAAACTACTGGAGGATTGCTTTGGATTGGGTTCAGTTTACTATAGTTGGTAACTTTGGACAAAGTAGTTTCTTTTGATTGATGAGATCAAAAGTCAGACAGCAAAGTAAAAATTATTTTATAATTTTTTGTACAAATATATTTTTATACATTAATAAACTATTCTTGTTTAAAAGTAAACAGAATACCCCCTCCCCCCATAAAATATACACTCACTTGAGTGATAAAGGGGAAAGAAAAAAATTAAAATTAAAAAAAATAATAGTAATAATTGTAGGTATGGTCAGGTGGTACAATGTATGGAGCCCCAGCCCTGGAGCCAGGAGCACCTGAGCCCATATCTAGCCCCATACACCCAACAATCACCCAGTCATGTGACATGCAAGCCACCCCAATCCCACTGCCCTGCAAAAGCCAAAAAAAAAAAAAAGAAAAAAAGACCCAAAATAAAATAAAATAGTAATAATAGCAGGGGTGGCTGGGTGGCAGACAGAGCATTGGCTCTTGAGCCAGGAGCACCCAGGTCCAAATCTGGCCTTAGATACCCAAAGATCACCCTGCTATGTGGCTCCAGGCAGGTCACCCAGCCCCATTTGCCCTGTACCCCCCCCCCCAAATAATAATAATAATAATAATAATAATAATAAATGTGCTTCAGTCTTTGTTCCAACACCAACAACTCTGTTGCGGGTGGATCACATTCTTTATGATAAGTCCATCACAAAAGTTACTTCCATATTTTTCCCACCATTGCCATTGCTGATCGCAACTACCTCCTTTCTTATTTCTCCACTACCATGTACTATATTTTCTCTCTCCTTTCACTCTGACTCTACTGTAGGGTCGCTGAATGGCACAGCAGACAGATCCCTGGTCCTGGGGCCAAGAGGCCCCAAGTCCCCCTACCGCCCCTTAGGCCCAGCATCCACCTGGCCCTATGGTCCCAGACAGGTCATCCAATCCCAGCCCCTTGCAAGAAGTAAAAAGGAAAATGTGTTATATCTGACCACTCTCCCCCCATGGTCCATCACTCACATCCCCCCCTTCCCCCTGTCCCCCCTTTTCTTCTTACTCTGAATGTCTATACCCTATTGAGTACATATGCTGTTTCCTCTCCTAGCCACCTCTGATGAGAGCAAAGATTCCTTCATTCCCCCTTGCCTTCCCCCCTTCCATATCATTGCAATAACTCATTGTAATAAAGAAAAAACTTATTATATGAGATATCTTGGCCTATTCCCCCTCTCCTTATTCTTTCTCCCATCACATTTCCCTTTTTTTTCATATTGACTCCATTTTTACACCATATTTTATCTTCAAATTCAGCTTTCTCCTGTGCTTCAACTATAAAAGCTCCCTCTATCTGCTCTATTAACTGAGAAGGTTCATATGAGTATTATCAGTGTCATTTTTCTATGCAGGAATACATGCAGTTCATCATCATTAAGTCCCTCATATCCCCCCCCCCCCTTCAATCTCCATGCTTCACCTGAGTCCTGTATCTGAAGATCAAACCTTCTGTTCAGCTCTGGCCATTCCAACAGGAACATTTGAAATTGCCCTGGTTCATTGAAAGTCCATCTTTTTTCCCTGTAAGAGGACATTCAGCCTTACTGGGTAGTTGATTCTTGGCTGCATTCTAAGCTCTTTTGCCTTCTGGTACATTACATTCCAAGCCCTACGAGCTTTTAATGTAGTTGCTGCTAAGTCCTGTATGATCCTGACTGCAGCTCCACGATATTTGAACTGTATCCTTCTGGCTGCTTGTAATATTTCCTCTTTGACTTGGGAGTTCTGGAACTTGGCTATAATATTCCTAGGGGCTGGTTTTTTGGGATCTCTTTCTCTGGGGGATCAGTGGATTCTCTCCCTTTCTATTTTGCCCTCTGCTTCTAGAATATCAGGGCAATTTTCCTGTAGTAATTCTTTGAAAATAATGTCAAAGCTCTTTTCTGGATCATGACTTTCATGTATTCCAATAATTTTTAAATTATCTTTCCTAAGTCTGCTTTCCATATCAGTTGTTTTTTTCAATGAGATGTTTCACATTTTCTTCTAATTTTTCGTTTTTTTGGTTTTGAAGTAATGAATCCTGGTTTCTTGTAAATTCATCAATCTCCCTGAGTTCCATTCTTTGTCTGAAGTATTTTTTTCCTCAGAGAGTTTTCTTATCTCTTTTTATATCTGGCCAATTTTGCTTTTTAAAGCATTCTTCTCCTCAATAACTTTTTGAACTCTTTTATCCATTTGACCTAAGCTGGTTTTTAGCATGCTATTTTCTTCAGCATTTTTTGGATTTCTTTGACTAGGCTGCTGACTTCACTTTCATGTTTTTCCTGTATCTCTCTCCTTTCTTTTCCCAGTTTTTCTTCTAACTCCCTCATTTATTTTCAAAGTCTTTTTTGAGCTCTGTCATAGCCTAAGCCCAATTTCTTTTTTTTCTTGGAGTCTTTAGATGCAGGAGTTTGTGCTTCCTCATCTTCAGACTGAGTATTTTGATCCTTCTTGGGTTCATATGCAAAATATTTCTCAATGGTCTTCCTCTTGTTTCTCTGCTTGCTCATTTTCCCAGCCTGAGCCTGCTTTTGGGGTGGTTCCTGAGTTTTTGGGGCACTCCCACAAGGATCTCAGTGTGTGAGGCTCTGTCCTCCCTCCTGGTCTGTGAATGACCATAAGCATCCCCCTCTTCCACGGGGCTGAGATGGGGGGGCCTGCTGTTCTGTGGGGGGGCCCAGACTGAGATAAGGATCTGAATGTGTTCAGAGCCCCAGAGTCCTGTTCCAGGGGTAGAGCTCAGCAGTCTCTCTCTCTTCACTCCCCTCCCTAGGTTCAATGCTCTCATGCCCTGGGGGATCCTCCTTACCTGCTGGGCCTGCTTCTGTTTTCTGGATCTGGGCTGCCGAAAGACCACATTGCTCGCTGTGTACCCTGAGGGCTGGGCTCCACGTGCTTGCTTTGGTAGAGGCCCCCTGCTGTTCCCCCACTTTGTGCCAGGTGTTCCTTGGGGCATAGGTCAGGAAACTCCCCCATGGCTCCACGCCTCCCAGCGCCCTGGGGCTGCTTCCAGGAAGCTGAAGCTCCTCACTCTGGTGGGCTACCCCTCTGGCAGGCCCCCCCTCCAACCCCAGGGAGCTGAGCCTTTCTGCTCTTTTCTAGGTTACCTTGAGTAGGAGAACTGCCTCCCTGGGTCCTTCTGTGGGTTCTGTCTCTCGAAAGTTTAGTTAAAGTCCTTAGTTTCGAAGTTTTATGAGAGAGCTTCTAAGAGATGTTGCTCTCTTGTCGCCATCTTGGCTCCGCCCCCCCATTTTATAATTTTTTTACAAATACACTTTTTTTTTGTTACTCCTCTCCTGTTTTGTTTCTTCTCACTACTTATCAGGTTTATTAATTATTACCTTAGGACTTCATAAGTAATAATAACAATTCACAACTAAATTACATGTCATAGTTTACATAACATCCCAGCGATATAAAAAACACAGAGCAGTATCCCCCCTTTTACAGATGAAGAAACTAGTGCCATGGAATTTAAATTACTTAGCTGTGTCACACAATCCATACATTAACAGAAGATTCAAATTTAGATCTAATGCCAATCCTAAAGAAAGCAAAAAATACCAAATTTGCCTTTTATATAAATTTCCCAAAGTACTAACCTGCATATCTTTTTTTTAGTGTTTCTCTAGCACCTTGATATAGTAGATAGCATGCCAGGCCTGGAATCAGGAAGACTCATCTTCCTGAGTTCAAATCTAACCTCAGACACTTATTAGCTGTAAGTACTAGACCCTGGGAAAATCACTTAATCCTCATCTGTAAAATGAGTTGGAGAAAGGAAATGACAAACAGTTCTAGTATTTTTGTCAAGAAAGCCCCAAACAGGGTCACAAAGAGTCAGATAAGACTGAGAACTGAACAACCACACTTCTACCTTTAAGGCAAAAAAGTATGGCTGCCTCTTATATTTATATGCAGATATAGAACACTGGCTTCCTAATAACTACCACTTATACAATGTTTTAGGTTTATAAAGTATTTTCCTCCCAACAAATATGTGAAGCAAGCTAGATAGATATTATTATCTCTTGTTTTACAGATGAGGAAACAGGCTCTGAGATACTACAACTTAAACATGATCATATAAATATCCGAGATGAATTTGAACCTGTCTCCTGACTCCAAGACTGTCTACTATAACAAGCTTCCTCTCAAATTATTCAATTAAAAATTGTCTTTATTAACTAAAAATTAATAAATTGAAATGAAGATCCCTTTTGTCAGTATTATCTACTTATTTACATAAGTTGACAAAAAAATTTTGTAATCAGTTAATCTTTCAACAGCCACAAGAGATAACTGAGTCATACTTTTCATCTCCCTTTTATCCATTGAGAAACTGAGTCAGAGGTTAAATGAAAATTTCAGAGCAAAATCACATTTAAATCTCAGTCTTAGCCCCTTTACACTATCCTTTCCTTTTTCTCTTTAAAAAAATAAAACTTTAATATCAATCCCCAATATATTTGAACAGGGAGTTCTCAAAGAAAGAACAAATGCTCCAAATCATTAATAATTAGAGAAATTCAGTCAAATAATCCTGAGGTCCACCTCACAACTATCAAATTAGCAAAGATGACAAGAAAATAAGGTGACTTATGAATTCCAGTCCAATTATTGGGAATTAAGAATTCCAGTCCAATTATTAGGTAAAGAAATGTGAAACTGAAACCAAAAGTCATTAAATTGTACATACTCTGTGCAAAGAAATCAGAGAAAGAAGGAAAACATTCATATGTACACAGATTTTTATAGCTACTCCTTTTTAAATAACAAAGATCTGGAAACAAGGTGGTCAGCAATTAATGTATGGATGAACAAATGGCTTGTGAATTAAAGAATTATTTTATTGGAGAGAACATTGAGGTGATAAGGGAGTTATCCTCTTGCCCTGCTCTACATCTCCTGCAAAAATATAAAAGGGTCATGGAAGTATCTTTTAAAATGTACAGAAGGAACAGAAGTAGGACAGCTTTTTTTCAGAAAAGTGTTTAATGCAATCTTTAATAAAAAGAAAATAACAGAAATTCCACATATCCTTCTCTTTTGGATCTACTTTGTCTATGGAAATGATTCTCTCTCTTTCTCTCCCCAATTCCCCTCTCTTTTCCCTTCAATATTCTTTTCTTCCTCTGAATTTCTACAGTCTATAGACTCCTGATTAATTTTTCAACTAACCACAGACTGTCTTCTGACATCTGATCCATTGCTATCTTAAAATATTACTTAAACTTTTACCTAGCTTTAAAAGTATTTGTACCTTGTCTTCTCAACTAAGTCATGAACTCTTTGGGGGCATGGATCATATATCATGCTTTAATTTTATCTCCAATCCTCCCAGCACCTTATATATATGAGGAAACAGGCTCTGAGATCTGTAACTTAAACATGATAGCATAAATATCTGAGATGAATTTGAACCCGTCTCCTGACTCCAAGACTATCTACTATAACAAGCTTCCTCCTATACCTTATATATATTCATTGATTTCATTTGGTTGGCTCATAATCCCTATCACATCTATGTCTAACTGTCAACTTTTGGTAACTGTACTTCATTGATAGTTATTCTATATAGTACAACATTTTAGGCATTAGATTGGGAATCAGAAAACCTTCTGACATTTTCTCTGTAACCATGGGCAAGTCATGACCTGTACTTTCTAACTCACATTCCCACACAACAAAGCAAGACAGTTCATTCATCATATTGGTTTAAGTATATTATTAAGTCCATCCTCTTACTAAATGAATAAAAGAAAAAAGGAATGAGCTTTCTCTGCTATACATTAGTATTCATTCTTGACAAGGAGCATGGCCTTTTACAAATATATCCAGGTTGCTATGGGAAAACAGATATATTAGTGTTCTGTTGGTGGAACTATGAATTGGTCCAGCCATTCTGAAAATCAGATTGGAACAGTGCTTAAAAAGTTTCAAAATTTTGACCCTGTAGTGATAACACTATTAGGCCAAATAGATGGAAGAAGGAAAAAAGACCTTAATAAACAAAAATATTTTTAGGAGCTCTTTTTGTGGTGGTAAAGAACTGAATACTAGGGGATAGTAATCAGTTGAAGAGTAAATGAATGAACTGTACATACATACATACATACATACATACACATTTTATATATGTATGTGTGTGTGTGTGTATGTGTGTATATAATGGAATAGTATTTCAGGGTAAGAAATAAGATTCCTGGGAGACCTGTATGAACTATTGCTTAATGAAATTAAGAGAATCAGGAGTACACTTTATAAAATAACAATACCCAAAGACAAATAACTTTGAAAGAAATTCTAACAATGCAATAATCAACCATAATTCCATAAGACTAATGAAACATGCTACCCATCTCCTGATAGAGAAGTGACAGATTCAGGTAGAAATGGCCAATTCAGGAATTTTTCTTTGCTTTCTGCTGAAAATGGTATAATATTTTTGTTTTTCCTTTACTTTTTAATGTGTTATATGCAGACCTCTGTTCTGTTCCTGGCATTTTCCCTGGAATTGTCAGGCAGCAAACACAATATCAACTTTTCTCTACCCTTTTTGAAGTCACCCTGGCTCTCAGAGAGGTGACCAACTTCCAGGTGAAGGATCAACCAATTGAGAAGGACTCTGGCAAGAACCTTATCAGCAATTACTAAAAGAGAAATAACCCTGTGATTGTCATAGGACAACCTATTCCCTTTAACTTTACAGAGATAGATGATGTAGATGATGGAGGCATCTTTGAATTCTTGGGGGATAACCTCTTCATGCCATATAACCTGGAAAATTTCAGCCAGTTTTTGGCTGGACCCCCCCCCCCCCCCAGATTTCAGCTGGAATAGAATCAGCATCAGGTGATTTGCCATTTGAAAGGAGTCTAATGACATTCCAAACATTCCAAACTCTTCTTCAATTGAAACTTCAGCTAGGGACTGATCGACTTTAACTTGAGATACATAGTCAATGATTTCTGCATTGATTGATGATGGTCTGTTAAGAACACTATGGAAGTATTCAGCCCATCTCTCTAGGATTATGTGCCTATCAATGTGGATCCATCAGCACTGAGTAGTTAAGATGTACCATATGTCTTTGGCCCATAAGTAGCCTTCAGGGCATCATAAAAACATTTCATTTTGTTACTGTCTACATAAAATTGAATTTCATCTGCCTTCTTACTGAGCTCTAAGTTTCACTTGGACTTTGCTTTTGATGGAATTAAATGCTGCCTTCTTAGAAACTGATGGACTATCCTGCTTGGTAAACCCAGTGAAGTTCTTGTTTTTCATTTAGCAGCTTCTGTATTTCCCCTTCATTTTCATAAAACCTGTCTTGGTGTTTGCTAGTGTTCTGGCCCAGATGAGCAAATGCAGTACTATACACAGGATCTCTGAAAGCTGCCCACTTCTTTTCTGTTCCACTGTTGCCAATTGTGTGTTGGCTCAGTTTTCCCTCCAAGTTAGTGACAAATTGTTCCTGCTCAGAAAAACACTTTAATCCCTTGACATAATTCTTCTAGTATTCATTTTGCCTTGGGGCATCCACTTTGGTTGTATATGAATATGTAGCTTAGAGAGGATGAGTTTGTAATCAGTCCAGCACTCTGCACCACACATTGCCTTTGTCACTCTCACATCCTCTCTGTCTCTTCTCCTTACAATCACAAAGTCTAATAGATCCCAATGTTTGCTATGACTAGGACCTTTGATACCATCATTTGTAAGGGTTTATGGAAAGTGTCAAAACTTGGTTGCCTGGAGAAGTTCATCAGTATTTTATGTCAATTTTATGATGGCGTGCATGCCTAAGTTCTGATTAGTGGATGATGCTCTTGAGATTTCTCATTCACCAATGGAGTAAAACAAGGATGTGTCCTTGTTCCCATACTTTTTTAGGATGATGTTTTCAGCCAAGTTATCAAATGCCTTCAAAGAGGATGAACATGGCCTCAAGGTCAGCTACCACACTGATGGCAAATTCTTCAACTTAAAAAGTCTACAAGCCAAGACCAAAATGGAAAGAGTGCTGGTGCATGATCTTCTGTTTGCAGATGATTGTGCATTGAATGTAGCCTCTGAAGCTGAGATGCAACAGAGTATGGATCAATTCTCTGATATTTGTGCATTTTGGTCTAAATTAACACCAAGAAAACACAGGTGTTCCAACCACCAGCACCACACCATCCATATGTGAAACCATTGATTACAGCAAAAGGAGAAGTTTTGAGTACTCTGGACAAGTTCACTCTCCTTGATAGTGTCCTTTTCAAGGAGGTACACATTGACAATGAGGTTGGCACTCATGTTGCCAGAGCTAGCTCAGTATTAGGGAGGTCCCAAAAGAAAGTATGGGAGAGAAGAGGTATTAAAGTGACTACCAAACTGAAGGTCTACAGAGCCATTGTGCTGACCTTATTGCTATATGTGAAACCTGGACATTCTATCAGCACCATGTCAGGAAACTGAATAGCTTCCATTTAAATTGTATCAAGAAGATTCTGAAGATCACCTGTCAGGAAAAGATACCAGATACTGAGGTCCTTCTCAAGCTAAACTGTCTAGCATTCCACCATTACTGTAGACAGTGCAACTAGGATGGGCTAGACATGTTATTAGAATGCCAGATATATACTTGCCAAAAACCCATTTTATGGAGAACTCACACAAGGCAAGCACTCACAAGGGTCAGAAGAAGCAGTACTGAGTCACTCTGAAGGTCTCATTGAAGAACTTTAGAACTGACTGTATGACATGGGAGATGCTGGCACAGGACTGTCCAGCATGGTGTGCCCTCAACAGTCAGGGTGCTGCATTCTATGAGGAAGGCAGAATTGAAGCAGCTCATAGGAAAAATGGCATCTGTAAATTTAGAGAACCTGCCCCAGCTGTTCACGTGGGCTATTTTTGCCCAACTTGTGTACAGCATGCCAAGATTATATAGGTCTGAGCAGCCACCGTAGGGCACACTGTCATTTGTCTCAAACATAGTAATGTCATTTTGGTCTTCTTCAATAATTAAGGACAAGATCCAATTTTTTAAGATGAGGAAATGGGAGGGGAAAGGGGTAGCTTGAAATGTGATAAAAAATATGATTAAATCAAGACAATAAAATGAATTAAACAAGAATTTATAAAACTAAAGGTAAATTAAAAGTTTTAAAGTATACAAATATAAAACACTATTATTAACATTTTCCTTTTTTAAAATGAGATTTATAGACTCAGACCTTCCTTGTAACTTAAAATACATGTTAAAAGAATCACACAAACAGGGATAGCTTAGGTGGCACAATGGATTGAGTACTGGCCCTGGAGTCAGGAGAACCCAAGTTCAAATCCGACCTCAGAAACTTAATAATACCTAGTTATGTGACTTTGGGCAAGTCTCTTAACCTCATTACCTTGTTTAAAAAAAGTATCACACAAACAATAGAACTCCCCACAGACCTTCCTCAGCCTGTTTTACCCACTAATCAAGAAAGGGAGCTATTACCTCAGCCTACCACACTCATACTACCATTGATCCTAGACCTTAACTTTGACCATATATTTTTCAAATCAAAAAATCCTAACACACATTTCAGTTTAACAAACATATTAAGTCACATAATATTTGCAGAATAGTCTGCTAGGCTTAGGTAAGCCCTTGGTGAATTCACACTCTAGTGGGTATTATGATACTAACAACAAGAAGGGGAAGATATGTTGAAACCATCCTATGATTTTATCCTATGGGAAAAAACTTGATGTAGAAATTTCTTCCAACACTGCAGATCAGGGATTTCTGTGTAATTTATAATCTTAGAAAGTTTTCTGAGGGAAATGAAACATAAAGTGATTTGTACATGTACATGTACTCAGTGCTGCATAGGTCATTGATTTGAATGTGTTTATTTCACAATTTAAATATATTTAACAAATGTGCTGACAATGCAAGAACTTAGGTTAGGAGATAGAAGATAGAATGAGAAAGAGTCCTCAAATTGTCTATATTCTCTCTATCTTTTTAAATTTCTTAATCTATAACTTTCAGTTTTAATATATATGAATTCATGAAAAACATATTTCCATGTTAGCCATACTTCAAAAAGAAAAAAATAAGCAAAAGCAAGAACCATAAAGTGAAAAAAGTACACTCCTACTTGTATTCAGAGCTAATCAGTTCTCTCTCTGGAGATGGATATCATTTTTTATCATGGAACTATCTGTATTAATCAAAGTAAGTCTTTCAAGATTGATCATTGTTACAATATTTAATATGTACTAAGCACCTATTTTGTACAGAACACTGCTACAAAACTACCAAGATAAAAGATACTTCCATTTTTAGCAAAACATTTGACAAAAGGTTTCATCCTATTCATGTGGAAAAGATGAAGAGGAGTGTACAAAATTGATAAGTACAGTTACAAACATTCAGATTTGGTTATTAATATCAGTTTGGAAGATCTCCAATTGAGTACTACAAGGATCTGTGCTGGGCCCTCCATTATCTAACATGTTTATCATTAACTTGGATAAAAGATTAGATAGATAGCACAGTTATCAGATTTGTAGGTGATTCAAAACTATACCTCATAGATCAGTTGACTTTGGTGTTCAAAAAAACCTTGAAGAGTTAGAGTTCTGTTCTATATTTAATAAAATGAAATTTAAAAAGGTATAAATAAATTATATGCATAAAGTTAAAAATATAAAATATATTCAATTTTTTATTTCAAAAATTAAAAAATAAACTTTACAAGCACAAGAGAGGGAAGATATGTATAAAAACAATGAAGAGTAGAAGGACTTGTGCTTAACTCTAGAAGTCAGGACTAGAGGTAATAGGTAGAAGCTGCAAAGTGTCAAATATTAGGGAAAAGTTTTTCTGCAACCTAGTCTTCAGAGGGTCACCCAGAGCAACTTAGAAGTTAAATGATTTGCCAATGATCACACAACCATAATATGTCAAAGGTGGGATGTCATAACAGATCTTTTTGGTGTGTGTGTGTGTGTGTGTGTGTGTATGATCAGACATGGCCAATATACTCATATGGTTTGTTTACTTCTTTTTAAAAAAAAGCAAGTTTCTTTGGGAAAGGGTGGTAGTCAATTGGGGAAATAACAGCTCTAATTTTCTTTTTAATGAGAAAGAATAAAATATTTTTTGAAAGCTTTCTAAAATTCCATGTGTTTTCAAAAGGAGTCTCTTGTGATAAAAGTCATTCTTAATCTTCCCTTAAATTAAAAGTTATAGGATGGATCACAAGTCAGGAATCTAGAAAAAAATATCTTCCCACAATAATTAATGTGTTTTTTCCTAGGACAAGGGTATTTTGTCTTTTATTCTATCTTAGTAGCTTCCTTCTCTGACTTAGGGTTCAGGGTCCATACTCATCCATGGTCTTCAGGCGGTTCAAGTCTCCTAACAATGAAAATTTGGAGATAAGATTATAGGGCCTTAGAAAAGCAACCAACATCATTCTCTTTTGTATGGCAATAGTAGATAAAAACTGAGCAATTATTTCTTTTGTATTAGATTGATGAATATACAGGGTTTTTCTGGTTGTTGTTTCTTGACAACTTGATTAACTATGTGTCACAAGTACCATTCATCAAAAGTGAATGTTCTGTAGAACATTGTAGATTTATTTCACTAGGGTTCCTTGAAGGCCGCTGCACGCATTTGTATCTCTCATGGACCTCACACACAATGCTTTGAATATTAGAGCCACTTGATAAACATTTTTTGAACCATAATATTTTAATTTTTCTCCACTCTAGATTGAGTGGTTTCCAGGAATAATATGAGTGAAGACAAAGATATATATTTATATATATTTTTATATTTATATTAAACACATATATATGCACATATATGTATACACACAGGAATTATTCCTTATTCCCTCAGGGCACTCCAACCCATTGTATTTACAGGGAGGTGTGGATATAGTAGCAAGAAATGAGATTGTATGCTGAAAAAGTAAATTCTGTTCACTTCTGTGTATGTGTGTATGTGTGTGTGTATGTATGTATGTATAAGACAGAGACAGCCAAACAGAGAGAGACTGACAAAGAGACAGAGCAGGTAGAAGAAAGAGACAGAAAGATAAGCAGAGGGAAAGAGAGATTATTACCATTTAAATATTTTTAAAATTTTAGAATATAAAACAGCCTTCTCAAAAAAGGTAATTTTTCCTCCCCAAATAACCAAAGAAAACACAGACATCTTTCTTTTTAAAATTCAGGAAGATGTTGTTCTAGGATCTACATATAGCATGAAAGTAAAATGGAAAATAAAATCAAGAAACATACTCCATTTACTTATCTGAATTCTTTTTCTCTATTTGAATTGTTAAAAAAAAAAAAACCCAACACATTCCCCAAGGTAATGCAAAACTCTACCATCTGAATGTGATACCCACAGAATACAGGAAGTTGCACTCACTCAACCAGGTGATTATACTCATATAATTAGTGTCCTGTGATAAGAACTATAGTTTCCACGCTGCATAAAAGTCTTTCTATCATGAGAATGAGGACGTATCATATGAAACCATGTAATGTTCTATATCTCACCTCTTCCATTGTTCTAAAATATTATAAACTTTCCAATGTCCAGTCATCAACATTAAAAATGGAAACTGTAGCTGCAAATAAACCAGCTAAATGCAATACAGTAATTAATTGCTTTACGTTGTCAGTCAATAAATATATATATATTAAGCCCATGTATGTACAAAGTTGGGTTAAGCGCAGGAATGCAAAGAAAGGCAAAAGATAGTCCTTGCTCTCCATGAACTCACAGCCTAAGTGAAAAGGCAATAGGTCAGTAACTATGTACAGATATAAACAGGATAAATTAAAAATTAGGCTGCCCATTAGGTAATATTTTCATATTATACAAGTGATCCTTAATGGTTACATAATTATGTCTACAAAGGAAGAGTTTAAAGTACCTCAGTGGCAGAAAAACTAGGTTTTAAAAATTTTAACCTTAAATGTATAAAATACTGTGCCTGAAGTGCATACATTTTTCATGGTTTTTAAATTCTAAGAAGTTGCTAATTGGTAATGTTAAACTTTGTTCTTCATATAGACTTACATCTAACCACCACATCCAGTTTTCACTCAGAAAATTATAAATTGAAGACGTCTTTCTGAAATCCAGACTAAGATTTAATCCTGGATTTAATCCTAAAATTTAAGCCAGGAATTTGAGTGCAGATATGTAACACTTTAAGTATGATGAACCAGACCATGGTCTTACACTTCTAGAAATTTACTAACTCTAAACTTCTTATCTACACAAAAGACAATCTCCTCTGTCTCCCTCTGCCTTTAATTTTTCCTCTCTCCTATCTATACCTCACTTAATCCTTCAATCTCATATTATGAGAGGCTGCTATATTCAGTACAGATCAATTATCAATTAAGGCACCTTTACTTCTTTAAGAAGACCTCCTCAAGACTTTTTATTTTAATTACTCTTCTCTTTATTGTAGACAAGTTATCAATATTTCTACTAAGTTCATACAGGCAAAATCATTACAGTCATAAAGTAGATCAGTGGGAGGCCAGAAATAAAGCATCAGAGTCCACCCATTTGGCTTGAATTCCCTTCAGAAGAATAAGAAGAGGTAAAGTTGCATTAATTTTTTTTAGATACCAAAATTTAATTGAAAATATCAAGGGAAAAAACAGAACAGGAATCATTCTTGCCCTTCCCCTTACTCCATATATTAATAGAGAATAATCTCCCAAAGACTCACACTCCACCAGGGGAATAAATTTCCCACTGTGGAAAATAATTTATTGTATCATAATTTTGTACTTGAAAGTATTACTACAATAAGCAAAAATTATATGTAATCAAAATTACTTTTGAAAATCTCATATTGACTGATCTTTAATTCTCTCTTATAAAAAGTCTGATCCTCTCCTGAGGAAAGTTTGAGAAGCCTGTCAAAGTTAAGTACCTTTTCAATTCTAGATTAACAATTGGCAATTGGACAGTTCAAAATGAATTCATCTTTCCCCCTAAATCCTCCTCTCTTTCAAACATGCTTATTTCTCTTAAAGATACCACTCTCCTCTGAGTGTCTCAGGTTCATAATCTAGTCATTCCTCACTCTCCCTCACCTCACATATCCAAGGCGTTCTCAAATCTCTACCTACCCAACACTCAAGACAGCTCTACCCATTCACACAGCTTGTCTTCTTAGTTCAGGTTCTAATCACCTGTCCTCAGATTATTGCAAAAATTTTCCTATTTAGCTTCCCTATTTCAAGTCTCTCACCACTCCAGTTCATACTGATGCAAAAGTAATTTTCTTTAAGCAGCACAGATCAGAACTTTGCCTCTTCATTTAAAAAAAAAATCTATTTTTTTTTAGCTTTTAAAACTCTATAAAACATAGTTTCAATTTATGCTTCCAGCTAACTAGAAACTGAAAGGACTTCCTCCTGTACTGCCTTTTCATTGTCCTTCCCTCATGACATTCCATTTCACATCTCTATTATCTGTTTCTTTGCACTAGTTATCTTTCTCCCCATGCTTGGATTGCAGATTCCTTTTCTTTTAAGATGAAGTTTAGGTGTCAGCTTTTTCATGAAACCTTTTCTGATACTCCTCCTCAGATCATCAATGCCCACCTAAACTATTTTGTATTTAACTTTGCATGTAATTATATTAATTTTCTATTTGTTTTGTATAAAATTTGATACAAACTTGTCTCCCCTATTATAATGTCAGCTCATCACAAGTAAGAATTATTTCTTTGTAGTTGTAACCCCAGCACTTAAATTAATAAACACTTATTGATTAACACATGTTTACATTCACATCTTCCAGTCATACTTTTAATGCCTTTTCAGACTTCACTAATGCCTTCAATATTTTAAATTAAAATATCCTGATTTTCTTATTCAAATGGTACCTGACTCACAACAGTCAAACTTCAAAGGCTAAAGAACTGACCAAAAGGTTAACCTGGAGAATAAGTTTATTTCCAAAGTGGAGGAGCTAGTGGGGGTGCCTGCTTCACCAGCAGAGGCTTTGGGCATTCCTTTACTATTACAAAAATTCCAACCCAGGGCTTCAGTCAGGAGATAACTACCTTGTTCTTTTTGTTTGTTTGTTTTTTGCAAGGCAATGGCTTAAATGACTTGCCCAAGGTCACCTAGGTATTAAATGTATGAGGCTGTATTTGAACTCAGGTCCTTCTGACTCCAGGACCACTGCTCTATCCACTGAACCACCTTGCCACCCCTACAATCACTATGTTCTTGTCCCCATCTTGTGGTGTTTCTCTCTGGGAGTGTAGTGCAAGCATACCCAGAGAAGTGAAGAATATAAGAAAAACAAAGATTATGAGACCAGAGGTCAGGAAACTTTCATGGATAGGCAAGGTTCCAGGAGAGAAATTCACAATATAAGCTAGCTAGCCTGGACTCAGCAGTGGGATGAGGAAGATGAGGACTCACCAATGATTGGGCAAGGGAACATAACTCCTCTAGAGGACATTTAGTTGAATTTGAGTACAAATGGTTAATTACATATAGGATGTGATAGTACTATATCTTCACTGGAGAGTATCAGTGGCAAGAAGAAATGTGCCAACTGTATGTGGTTTCTACCACTCCCCCGGAGTTGCAATATCCAGGACAGCAAGGGAAGATATTCATTCATGAAATCATACCATAATCCTCAGAGATAGGCTAAAAAAGGAATAATGGAGAAAAACTGGAGCATTCAGCAGCCACTAGAATAAAATCAGAATGCCAACTCAAATTAAATGGTGTTCTGATATAAGTGAATATTGATGCATAGCATTGTATGGGAGACAGTAGGGTATAGTGTCAAACATTTTGGATTTGGAGTAGAAGACCTGAGTTTGTGCCCCAGTGCAGGTGCTTCCTGTCTGTGTGACCTTGGACAAATCTCTTCACCATTTTCCTCATCTATAAAATAATAAGGTTGAAGCAGAAGACGTTTAAAGTCCCTTTAAGGTTTAAACCCATACAATGACTTCACATGACATCTTTGATTGCAGTCAGAATGCCTAGGTTTCTATAGGACATTTGTATCTAAACACTGATAGACCTCAAAACAATTAAAATTTCAGGTTCCCCTTCCTTTCATATGTTCCTCTCTTCCCAGCTGCCCTTCCTCTTCCTCTTTTATTCTGGATGACTAGACTTTCCATGAAAGAATGCCAAACTCTTAGTCTGTCTGACTGGCATTTCCTGCTCTTCAAGTTCACTGGATGCTTCATGAGGGTGGTGATGTATTACCATAAAGATTACCCTCCTTGGGAGGTTGTTTTTCAGACTCCTGCCTCTGGTGAGTCACATGCAACCAGTTTCTATTATGTATATGAAGATCTGTGATTAAAGAAGCCTCCATTTCAGTCTCTCTGAACTGGTCTCTCTTCTAAAAGATGCTTCTCAACTAGAATGGATAACCAATATGATTATGTAAAAGTTTTCTACATTACAATTCTGCTAGCTTGGGAACTATTAAAAAAGTAAAATCCTAATCTATAATGTGTGATCTTTGATTCAAGGAGATTGATTTTAATTGTAAACATTTAAAAGAAGTTATAGAAATGTTTGGTGAATTGGAACCATGAAAGAAATAATCAATAAACCAGAATAACAGTAATCAGTCACAATTCCTGTTAATATTTATTAATATTAGTTATGAATACATGTAGTTAGTAGACAAGCTAGTGGAAGAACTATTAACAGGGTACTGAATTGTCTTCAGTTAAACATAATAACAAACACATTTGATATAAGTAGAATGATCCTTCAAATTACTATATCCTACCATTATCAACAAATGTTTATTAATACTCACTTTCTGCTTGATATTGTCTGTATATGTTCACAATGAAATGCTTATACTTTCCCTACTCTCAAGAAACTTTTCATTTGACCAAAAAGGCATGTAATAGATTTGAGGAACTGGAGATCCTATATAAAAAGTAGTGGTCTAGTCACAAAGGCAAGATAAGAACTAGGATACTCTAGGACCAAAGTGAATTTAGGAGAACATGACAACTGTTGGTGAAGAAGATATCAGCAGGTTTACCTCATAGAGTATATGATTGGATTTGGTAAAAAGATAAGTTGCTACAAAAGTTTATTTTTCTCCTAAATTTATAATCCTATCAATGATTTCCTGAAACCATTTCTAATGAATAGTTGGAGCTGAAGCCAACATAAAAAAATACTGGAATGTAAAAAGTTGATCATTATGGGATCAAGAATATGGCCCACTCCAGTTGCTTTGTCATTAAAGGGGGGGAGTTGTAAAACAGATGAAAGATAGAATTTAATGTGTATTACACAATATTTTTGGAGAAGGCTTTGGAGGCAAAAGGAACTGAATGCTTCAAAATTTAAATATTTTATCACATGAAGACAGAATGAAACTATAACTTCTTAGAAAGATTAAGGAACTGGACTAAAAGAGACAAATTTAAGTTTACAAATGAACTGATGGAAAGTGTCCCAAAATAGGAAGCAGAGGAATGAGGTAACAAAGATTATCAATGGTAAAGGCATGCAATAGTTTGCAAAAAAGTCTCAGTTTTACAATGAAATAGACTATGAGGTCTTGGGTCCAGGAAAAATTGAAATAGGTCATTAGGTCTTCAATCTGGCAGGAACTGGAGAATAAGAACAAGGGGACTAGAGACCATTATGTCCATACCAGTTCTTGATTTCTCATGAATGATAAACTCTCTGTTGTAAAACTCCAATGGATAGGATCTTTGGAGCCTTTTCTTCTGAAAAAAAAATTTTGTTCTATTCCCCTTCATAATAAAAACTGCTCACAATCAGCAGAGAAATATCAAAGCTGGAACTAAAACTTGACTGCAGTCAAGTACTTTTTCCACTACATCTCTTTCTGTCCGAGGTTTGACATTAACTGGGTAGGACAGTATTTGTGTTACCTGGAAAAGAACAGCATGAATCAGCTTGTTTGGGACTTGTTGCAAATTCAAAACTAATTCCTCAGTGTAAATGTAATTAGAATCAAATGTGCATGGTTGATATTCTGCTCCACAACAAAGGCATCCAAATGTCATCACAGACAATTTTATAATCTTGAAGAAGTGGAGAGAAATTAGAAGCCTTTTTCTAAATGTATACGTATAATTAAGCACATATGTATTATGTACCAAACACCAAGGGCTACAGAGACAAAGACACAAAACTTCCCTAAAAAAGAAGGGATACAATATTAAATAAAAGAGATACAATTAAAGAGAGATACAATATGTAAATAAATTGGTACTTACAAGATGTATACAGAATAGAAGAAAGGTATTCTCAGAGGGGAAAGTTCAAGTGGCTAGGAGGACTTAAATGAACTATTGCAGAAGGTGGCATCTGAACTATCTTGAAAGGAATGCCAAATAGTGGAGATGAGGAGTGTGTATTTCTCAGGCATGGGGAAGAGTTAGTGCAAAGCCATGAAGATGGGGTTGGAGAATTGCCAGTTCATAGAATAAATGGAGTAAAATAAAGTGGAAAAAGACTAGAAAAGTAGGAAAGAGTTAGCTATTGAGGAATCTTAAATCACACAGAAGACTTCATATTTGCTCTGGAGCTAAAAGATATTAGCCACAATATGACAAATTACAACTTGTCCTAAATTTATTTTCATAAATAACATGTTGAATTTTCTGCTCTTAGAAAGGAGAACTAAGTCACAACTTCACTAATTTCTGGCTACATGAATCGAGAATGGTTCTTTACCTGACAAAGTTACAAAGGGTAGACATTTATCTTTGCTTTGTGTCCTTGTTTTGGCACCAAATGTGGATGGTCTATGCCTTATTCCTCCACCTTGAAGCTTCCCCCATCAAGCAATATATTTCCCTACAGAAGAATCACTTTTGTGCAAGTCATATTTCAAATTATTCATATTGACCTGATTTTTAAGCTCTGATGGCAGGAAAGCTGAGAACCTCAAGACTCTCAGCTGGATAATAATGAGATTACTGACATATTGAGGAGAACAATGTAAGAACAGATATTGTCTGTCTATGCATAGCCATCTTCATCCCTTTTTAAGTCAGCATTTTCTTGCTCAGGAGGAGTGACAGAATTCCACTCTGCAAAATCTTAAATGTGACAGCTATCTAGGAGGGTAAAGATTTACACAATGTTCTTCTCCCAAAGATGAAAGAAAATTGACCTTTCTAAACACAATAGGTACAGTAGACAAATTTGTTGATAATTATGCTTTTATTAAAATAGTTGTATCAGCAGTTCAACAGATGTTTAACAAGCCCCTACTTGACAAAAACAGAAACAGAAATATTAAATAGGATAAGGCTCCTGTGCTGTGAAATTTACAATCTAGTAGGTTAGTACATAGAGATCCAAAAGGGACTAAGAGATCATGTAGGTTCCTTCTTCCCCCCCTTTATTTTAAGGTTGAGAAAAATAAAGCCCTAACATGGCCTATGATACACCAAGTCCTGGCAATATAAGTGATACATCCAAATTAAGACCAAATGTTTTGTCTTAAAATAAAAAACAATGTTTTGTCTTTCCTCTATACTATTGGATAAATGGGAAAATGGGGAAAATAATAGCACCTGCTCTCAGGGTAAGTGTGAGAATCAAATGATATTTACAAAGAATTTTGTCAAACCTTGCATTAACAATATAAGTATTGATGGCTATTATTATCAATTATTACTACTACTGTTATTATTTTTAAACCACATTGTTTATGTGGCACAAATAAACATGAAAGAAAATAGTACAGAATATGGGAATAATAATAATAATGATAATAATTCACATTTATTTAGCACTTCAAGGTTTTTAAAGTGCTTTTCAAATATCTTCTCATTATTCTCACAATGTCAGACAGTAGGTAATAATATTAGCTCCCCTTTACACATGAGGAACTCACAATTATAGTGCTTACAGAATGTTTTCCTCTTAAGAATCATCTGATGCATGCATAGTATTATTATGTCTATCTGACAGATGAGGAAACTGAGGCTCAGAGAATTTAAGGGTGTTCACCATCCTACAGCTATCAAGTGGTAAGGGCAGAACACATATCCTCTAACTCCAAGTCCAGAGTTCCTTCCACTACAGCATATGCCAAACTCACAAAATCCCACAGAACATTTAAAATTGAGTAAACAGTAATTTGACCTGTTAATCAAATTCCAAAAGCATATATATGTATATATATATATATATCCTTTGCATATAATATTAAAAATTGTTGTGCTTTCAGTTTAAAACTTAAAGATAATTCTCATAAAATGATCAACTATTGGCAAAGACTTTATCACTGAAAAAAACAGAAAAGATCATTATTTTAAAATTACAAAATACACATTCAAAGCTCAAATGAATATATGTTCAACCAAAAAGGTGTGAACTACATTATCATTATCTTCTTGGGTCCCATAAACAGACTTGATAAAAAAAATGTCAGAATTCTCCTTTAAAAAGTAAAACATTGTCAGTCATTTGCTAAGACAAATGGGCATAAAGGCAGAAAACTTAGGTTCTAGCTTTGTTTCTGCTATGCTAGGCCATATGAATTAGGGATTCACATATCCTAATTATTTGGGATTTAGGATACCTCTCAATTTCTCTGGGTATCTATTTCCTAATATGTTAAATATGGAAGAAGCAGGGTATAACAGAAAACACTTATTCTGAGATCAGAAGATCTGAGTTCAAATCACACTTCTGATGTTTATTACTTACATAACACAAATCACTCTACCTCCTTGGGTCTCACTGTCTCATCCTTGAAATAAAGGGTTAGACCATATAATCTTAAAAGTCCCTTCTAATGATAAAGAAATTTTAGCACTTAGTCCTCCTGGATTGTAAATGTGGAAGTAGAAAGGACCAATTGTGTTTCTTCATACATGTACATAGGGCAGATAGAGCACTGTTCTTGGAGTAGGGAGGACAGGAGTTCAAATCTGACCTAAGACACTTGACTTTTATTAACTCTATGACCTTGGGCAAGTCACTTAAACCTAATTACCTTGTATCCAAACCATGTTCAGTCATCCTAATTCATATCTGGTCACTGGACCCAGATGGCTTTGGAGGAGAAAGTGAGGCTGATGACTTAGCATAGCACCCTCTCACTCAAATCCAATTCACATACTTGTCATGATATCACTTCCCTGATGTCATGGTCTTCTTCAAAAATGAAGGACAACATTATTATACATGCACATAGTGAAGACATAAAATATTTGTTGAATTGGGCATAATAGCATAACTTCACCCTGGGCTGTTTCCTCATCTGTAAAATGAAGTGTAAGATTAGATGATGCCCAAGGAATTTTATAGCTTCAAAAGCAATGATATGAGTTTATAATAAATCAAAGATCATTTATCTTGCCTATGTTACATGGCTGCTGTGAGAAGTGGGGGTAAAGGAAGGAAATAGTTATTAGGGTTGTAATTATCCCCATTTTACAATTGAGGAAACTGAGGCAAGCATGTTAAATGATTTGTCCAGGGTCACTCCCTCAATATATACCTGGGACCAGATTTGAACTCAGGTTTACCTGACTGCAGGTCCAACACACTATCCACTGGACCACTGAGCTGTCACAATTAAGTGATATTAGCTGCCAGAATTAAATGAAATAATATACAGGAAAAAATGAATGTATCAGAAAAGACTTTTGAAAACTACAAGTCACTATACCAATTGCAATACAAATCTAAAACTAATCAAATCAAATAGTTATTATGAACAGTTCTACTTTCCTAGTTTCAGGCTCTTTTGTTTTGATTATTTGTCTGACAGAAATGAATGTTAATATTTTTTAAAAACTAATAAGATTTTTGAAACTTCTGATATCATTTATGTGTCTAAATTTTACCATCCATATATATCAAAACTCCTTCCCTACCTCGCTGGAATGCTGTGAGGAATAATGAGATCACACTATAAAGTGCTTTGAGTTCCTCTGTATAAACAAACACAAGGTATTATTATTATCCTCTCACTGAACAGTGGGGTCATCCTTTTCTATCTTCAAAGAGCTGTGGAATCTTTTAACTATCACCTGTGAGGAAATAAAGAATCAAGAGGATGACTGTTGTTTCTAGTTTGCATTTCAGAAATTGGTGTGAGAATCAAAGCAATTTTCCTCAGTACATAAAGAAGTAAATTGTACAAAATAGAAGCTTTGAAAGAAAGATCAGGTCACAGGAAAATAATTGACTAAAAATACAAGAGAATCATAGAATTTCAGAGTAGGAAGGGACTTCTGTGATCTTCTAGTTTAAGCTTTAGAAGGTAGCATGATTCAGACAAAGAATAATGGATCTAGAGTCCTGAGCACTCTAACGCCAAATTATTTTTTTTCATTACATGTCTCTATACTTCTCTTATTTATGTAAAAAAATCCCAAAATGTACAAATTCTTATGAATTGCTTTATATCTATGTACTAAGAAGGACTTTTAGGAGCAACATGACTCTTACTTTTTCGTGTGTGTGTGTGTATGTGTGTACACACACATCTTTTTAAATAAAGCAAGGATAGAAGGTAAGAAGACTGGGAAAATTGTAATCTGGAACAATTCAATCTTGACAGCCTTGTTGACACTTCAAGGAAACTTCTATGGGAAGCCAAGGACCCTCTCTGAAGCCATGTAAATTTTGTGAATGTGGTATTAATTGCTGAAGTGTTTAACCTCCACCATATTACCTTTTTCTTCTTTGCAAACTGACTTATCCATCACATTGGTCCAGGCTTATTAGCCTTCAATTTCTGTACAAATCCAAATGTTTCTCCTGTAAGATTCTCTATTAATCTTCCCTAACTCAGATTCCTTTAAATTCTACAGAAATACTAAAACATGGATCATCCATACTGCCCCAGTATGACAAGACATGTTTCCTTTTCAAACAAGATTCCTAACTTGGTTCACCACCATTCTTCTGCAGTTACTTTAACTGACCTCATCCTTGCCCATAGTGGCTATTCTTGTATAAACCCAAGAATTCATCCACTTGTTATTAAGGTATAGTTATATACAATATCAACCAATCTGAACATTTTTATAATATCTGAATTTTGGATTATTGCTTTGGATATAAAACAATTATCAAAGCTCCTTTTTGTTTTAGATCCAACCAGGTTTCATCAATTTAGCTCTAGTTTACCCCAAAATAATCAAAAGTTGGGGGGCAGCTAGGTGGCACAGTGGATAGAGCACCGGCCCTGGAGTCAGGAGGACCTGAGTTCATATCTGACCTCAGACACTTAATAATTGCCCAGCTGTGTGACCTTGGGCAAGTTACTTAACCCTATTGCCTTAAATAAAAATGAAAATTTAAAATCTTTTGGAAAAATGTTAAAAATAAAAGCAAAGAAACAAAAAACAAGCAAAGTTCTAAGGAAGAGAAATGAGAAGATACCTACCCCTACTTTGAAGAGGTAGGAAGAGAAAATCCTTGCAAATGTAAACTGTATATGTTTTCATATATTTTTCTGTGTATTGATTGGTTTTGCTGATTGTTATTTTCTATTTAATTACTAATGTAATGGTCTATCTAACATACAGAGAGAAATTTGGTTGATATAAAATTTTCTTAAAAAAATCATAATTTTTTTTTAATTTGGCCCCAGGGGCGGCTAGGTGGCATAGTGGATAAAGCACTAGCCCTGGAGTCAGGAGTACCTGAGTTCAAATCCGGTCTCAGACACTTAATAATTACCGAGCTGTGTGGCCTTGAGCAAGCCACTTAACCCCGTTTGCCTTGCAAAAAAAAAAACCTAAAAAAAATTTGGCCCCAGTTGGTATATATCTTGTCAGCACATCTCTCAGACTGACAATATTTAATCTCAATCACAATTTCAGTAGGAGAATTCCAGAGGTCACCTGGGAATTGCAAAAAGTGATACATGCTATCTATGACAGCCCAGGAGAAAGAGAAAAATGTCAACTGCATGACAAGATGGGGTCTCTAAACCCTTCAAATTAAAAATAAAAATAATAAATGACCTGATCTTTTATTGAACTCAAGAGAAATTTCCCTAAATCAAAACCCAACATAAAAGCAACCAGACCCATATTCCAGCAGCATCACTGTGCTTATAGATGGATGTAACTCAGAAGGTGAACAAGTAGATGGTTTTTACTATTCTCCATGGCTAATTTTATTTCATCTAATTTATCAAATCTTTATTTCTCCTTCCATCCTCCAGATTTTCTAAATAGTTCTTTCCATCTAGGCTCCAAATCTACTCCCTCTACTGATCTCAATTTCCTTCAAGTTTCTTCTTGAAATAGGATGATAGACTCCAAAGCCTGACAACCAATCTCCTGCACTAAATTCCCTTTCTTGTTGCAAATACAACTTAAAAATACCCACAAATCAAAACCAAAACCATGGTCTATCAGAGTATTGTAGGAGCTAAAGACAGGGTGGAATCTAAAGCAAGTAATCTATATACAGCTGAACAATAATTTTATTGACAAGCAAAAACCACTGTAGAAAAAGGGAGGCAAATGAACTGGAGAATTTGTGACTAACTGGTTGTCCATAGTGAATCAGTTCAATGCAACTGATTTCCTTCCTGCATGGCACCATGATATGATTTCACTGGAGTGTGTATCAAAGAATCCCAAAATCAAAGACATTTAAATATAGAAGGAAGGTCAGTTACTATTTGTTACCACCCCTATGAGAAAGGACTCTCCATCAATATCTTATGAAAAAAGTTGAAACAAGGGTTTGAGCAGCCCTATAGCCTCATACTGAACTAAAATACCCACATCTTTTCCTAAGTTGATTGGTAAATTGCATGTCTATCCACATTGATCTGTTCAGACAAATCTCATCTTTCCTCTTCCCTAGAGTTTCTTTTCCTTTTGTCTGATTCTTTTTGTTTTTGCAAAGCAATGAGGTTAAGTGGCTTGCTCAAGGCCACACAGCTAGGTAATTATTAAGTGTCTGAAGCTGGATTTGAACTCAGGTACTACTGACTTCAGGGCCAGTGCTCTATCCACTGCACCACCTAGCCTCCCCCTTTTGTCTAATTCTTAAGCATCTCTCATCCTTCCTCTAAATTCTACTCTCTCAAAATTTAGAAAGCACCAGCTTCAGCTCAAATTTCTTTTCTTTGTCCATCAAAAACACTAGGAGGTAGTGATCATTTCCCCATTTCTATCTCAGTCTTTCCCTATTAATGAGAATCAGATCCAGAATAGAATTTCTCTTCGCTGGTTCTTAAATCTTTGGAAGGAAGAAATAATCATTAAATCTAGTCAATAACTTATTAGATACTGTGCTTTTGACAAAGAGAGGATTTCAGCAGATATCTGGATAATTACTCTTCTCACTATTGAAAAACCCAGTTCTCTACTGCCATCTTATGCTTTGCAACTCTTTTTCATGTCCTTCCATAAATCTTCATAGTAGGCAGAGGACCTTCCCCTCAATTATATTACTAGGAATATCACTACAGAACTCAGGCTGTCCACCTATTTATTCTGGATATATACATATATATATATATATATATATATATATATATATATATATATATACACTTTATATATATACACTTTACACTGGCCAGGTCATACATTTCCTTTATTATAATTTTATACTTCTTGAACCCAAGTAAATATTAGATTCAAATAAATGCTTGTCAGGTGTCTACTACACTGTGCTAGATACACAAAGTAAGTTCTATCAGGGCAAAAGGGATCAGAAAAAAATACTACAATAATTTTGAAGAAAAGTTCATTTTTAGAGAGAAAGGAGTAAAACAACAGTAAAAGCAGGAACAATTTATTTTTGCTAGAGCACACATTATAAAAATTAGAATAGTAAGAGAAGATAAGGAAGGGAGGGAGAAAAAGAAGAAAAAGGGGAGAGGAAAAAAAGAAAAAAGGAAAGAAAAAATAAGCATTTATTAAGTTAGCACATTGTTCTAGGTATCGTGCTAAGTGCTTTATAAACATTATCTCATTTGATCCTCAGAATTTTTACTAATGAGGAAACTGAGGCAGAGGTTATCCAAATTCACACAGTAAATGTCTGAGTCAGGATTTAAATTTAGGTGTTGCTAACTCCATTGACAAAATGAACAGGAAGATTAGAGTAAGACTATGGGAAGTCTAGAATGTTAAGTTCAGGAGTTTAAACTATTTTTAGTAGGCAATGGGGAGTCACTAAAAGATTTAAATCTGGAAGGGACCTTAAAAATCAGTTGGCCCAACTTCCTCCTAATCATTACAATTTATAAGACATATTACTTAGGCAGCAGAATGAAGAATGGATTAGAGAAGGAGTAGATTTTGGGAATGGAAGGTATGGGTTAATTTTAAGAAATATCAAGGAGGCAGAAATATCAGTACAAAGAAAAGGTGTATGTCAAAATGATTTCATTGCAAGTTTACAAGCTTGGGGGACAGAAAGGATTTGGTCCAGTTATTAACAGAAACAAAGACATTAGGGGAAAGGAGCAATGATGAGTTGCTTTAAGGATGATGAATTTGATGTGTGAGAAGTGATAGTAATTGGAAATGTGGCCCTGGTTCTCTGCAAAGAGTTGGAGGGGGATATTTAATAATAAATTTAGTATAAATAATAAATTTATACATCTGTAAAGAGGTAATAATTAATTTCATAATACATAAAATCAAGGGAAAGAGTATAGAGTAAAAAGGGTCATTGAACAGAACCTTGGGGGATGGAGGAAGAAAAGCATGACAAAGAAGAAAGGAGAGTTCAGAAAATTGGAAAAATTGTGATGTCATGGAAGTCAGTGGAGGAGAAAGTATCCAGAAGGAAGGAATCACACACACACACACACACACACACACACACACACACACACACACACACAGTATAAAATATGGCACAGAAGTCAAGAAATATTAAAAATAGAAGAAAAAATAAAGGACAAGAATATGGGGACAAGAGTCATTAATGACCTTAGGGAAAAGCTGATTTAGTTGAAGAGCTGAGATGGAAGCTGGCCTTGAAAGAGAAGGATGATCAGCAGAACCAGGTCAAAAGAAGTAAGGTGAAGCAATGGGAACAAGGGATATCCCTAGCAAGGAAAACCATCTATCTTCTTCTTCTCAAATCAGTTTACAATGACTACATTTTCCCATTGCTCTTTGGGGCACCCGCAATTTTGAGTCTCTTAAGGACTCAAACTTTGACTTACTTTAGGAGAATAGTGTTAAAAAAAATTCAAATACAAAGTATGTATTAAACTGATAATATATGACAGATTCAGGGAGTAGCTTGAAATTATAGAAGACAGTGCACAATTTACCAAATACAATAGTGCCTATTAGCTTCCTTCCTAGAACGATAACATGCTATTTAAACCCCTCTTCATGAAAATCTTGCTTCAATTCTTTTATCCCTTTGTGTTGGATAAGGCACTGTCATCCCCAGAAATGACAATGTTACAGCGAAAAAGGAAGGTACCAGAAAAAAAAAAAAACTAAAACAGCTTGAATATTTTAAAATCTGAAATGTGTCAACTTCTACATTCAACAAATTGTCAAAAAAGGTAAAAAAAATGTAGACTTTTGGGGCGGGGGCTGAGTGAAGACAGGCACACATATCCTTTTGATACAGTCAATAAGCATTATTAAATGTTTAGTGTTAGGCAGCTTGGTGATGCAATGGAGTCAGGAAAACTTTAGTTCAAATCTGACCTTGGACACTTGCTAGTTGTGTGAACTTGGGTAAGACACTTAACATTGTTTGCTAGATAAATAAATGGCAAACTATACCAGTATCTTTTACTAAGAAAACCTCAAAAGGGGTCACAAAAACTCAGTCACTAAACAACCAAGCACTTATTAGGCATTGTATTAAATTCTAGGGATACAAAAAAGTTAAAAGACAGGCCCTACCCTCAAGCAGCTCACAATCTAATGACTGTAAAGCTATACATTGTTCCCAGAAACTATTCTGCAAAATAACTTGAAATTATGTAAGAAAATGATTTGAGCAAGACATCACACGACTGAGCATATTCCACAAAGAATTCAAGAACAGAAAGGCCCAATTTATGCCAAATTTTTATTTCAGTTCTTTTAAGGTAATTAAAAAAACCTGAAAACACAGTGGAGAACAGTTAAACAAATTGAAGTATGTGACTAAAATGGAATGATATTTATAGAAAGAAATGACAAATTAGGAGGTCAAAATAGTATGGAAAGACTTTACATGAACTGATTCAGCATGAAATAAGCAGAGACAGAAAAACAATATACACACTGATGAAAACAACATAAATGAAAAGATTGTTAAAAGAAAGTCAAACTTTTAAGTAAATGTAAAATCAACATTGATCCCAATGAACAGATAACGAAATATATATTTCTCCTCTCAGCTGAGAGGCAAGGGAGAACAAAGGAAAAATATTGCCTACATTGTCATGTATAGTCACTGTATTAGTTGTGTTTCTTTAACTGCTTTTTCTTCATTACAAAGGAGGGTTCAAATTTGGGAGCAGGCACTATAAATAAGATTGAAACAAGAACAAAAGTACCAATGAAATATTTTTTAAAAGGAAAAAAATAAAATGCCTCAGAAATGAACATTAGACAAATCTAAGGAAGTATTAGATAATTCAGTATGAATAATAACTGACATGAATATAGTCTCCAAAACACTTTGTATAATCTCATTTAATTTTTACAACAATTTTGTGAGGCAGGTAACTAATATTTGACTTTATATTTAAGAATTCTGAGACTTGAAGAGTTTAAATGACTTGCCCATCGTCATATGGTCAGATAGCAAATCTGAATCCAAGTTTTCTGACTCCAAATCTAGCCTTATTTTATCTACCAAGTTTTCCTCTTTCATAATAGTCCCCTTGACTATGGAAAATATTTAGTGACCAATGTCTAGGGAAAATTTCAGGTCAAGGCACACTTGAACATACCTGAACAACCTCACTAGATACCCTGAAGATCAAAGAGCAGCTGTCACAAATATACCAATCCCAGTAATAATCAATTAGGTTTATGGAACAGGGTTAATATGCCATGGAGGGGGGGAGAACAATCAGCAAATTCAAAAACAAATTGCCCACCTGACAGAGGTTATTCAATAAAACAAAGTGAAAATCTCTTTATTCATGTTTCCACAAGTGAAATTCCTGGAATTTGCTTTACAATACACTTTAAATCAATGAAATCTAAAAATCTTTATCATTCTAAAAAGGATCTGTTAGAAAATTAATGATTACTTATGTGTGTGTGTGTGTGGGTAACAGACAGAGAAAGACAGAGTCAGAGGGAGAGACAGAGAGACACGAGAACAAACTAGAACTTCTGGTAGTCTTTTTTTTAAAGACATATAAGAAAGAAACCTAGGAATAGTTAGTAACTATTAGCAAACACAGGACATCTGTCACCTCATCTAGCATTCTGTGAACTCAACTTTTTATATAAGATGAAGTGAATCATTCTTAAGCCCGTGTTCTTTTTTTTTTTTTTTGACAAAAAAAAAAAAAAAGAGAAAGACCAAATCTGAGGGTGGTAGAGTGAGGGTGGAGAAGTTATATTAATAACAGGTAAGTACATTCTTGGTAAATCCCCTAGGATGTCATCAAACCAAAAAGTACAGAATTTACAACATATTTGTGGGTGTAAATGTTTAATGTGAGCATTTGATTTAGATTTAAAAGATGGGGGAAATCATTGCTGTTTCCATGATGTTTCTTTATGACCAACTCAGAGAATGTGAAGTCCTTAGGTTCTAGACTCTATTGACTGAAATTTTAAAGTATGAAAGCCTTCCACTGAGGTATAGTTAAAAGAGGAGTTGTAAATTACAATACTCAGCCACAGAACCTTTAAACTAATAATGTGCATTATACTGGTAAATAGATGACTTCTCTTGGATATCCCACGAGAATTAGCTGACAACTTTAAAAAGCAAATGATTGACAGTGTTTCTTACTTTGGTCCTCACAGTCCTCAGAACTCTATTGCTCCAAATTCTTCCTTTTAACTTTTAATGTCAGCATAGCTTAAAGAATAGAATAAATGAATACAAGAAGACATAGGAGGGCAGGTAGATGGTGCAGTGAATAGAGCACCAGTCCTGGGGTCAGAAGGACCTTTGTTCAAATCTGGCTTCAGATACTTAATACTTAGCCATGTGACCTGGGCAAGTCACTTCACCCCATTGACTTACAAAAAAAAAAAGAGGACATAGGCCATAGAGGAGTCTGACATCTTATCTCACTATCTTTTTCTATTCCTGCCATTTTCCAAATGACTGGAACTCTGCTGATCTGAACACCATAGGCAAGAGATACAAATGGAGATGAGCCTACCATCCCTGCCATCACCAATGCCAATCACAGACCAAGTACTGTAAAGGATAAGTAAGCCAGCCTAGATGAATCAATAAGGCCTCTCTAGGGAAAGAAAGATGTTCCAAAGCTCTATCACCACTTCTTAGAAACCAGTGAAAGTAGCACAAGACTGAGCACAGGGAATTATAATATCTCCTAGGCTACTGACCCTACTTCCAGCTCAATCTAGCAGTCATCATCCAATGGAGCAAGCCTTCTGGAAATGTGACCAAATGGAGAACAATTTGGAATTATGCTAAAAAATATTACCAACCTTTGATAACCTTTGAACTAGCAATAGCACTATTAGATCTATACCCAAAGATATCAAAGAAACTATATGTACAAAAATATTTATAACATTATTTGCCTTGTAACTACTCCCAAAGTATTGCTGGACCTTGTCATCTGCACTACCACCATACTCCATCTTCTTCTCTTAGAATATGCTCCTTGAGAGCTTTCCATTTATATCACCAACATTAAACATAAATGTTTTTTATTCCTTCATGATACCCTAAAACTTTTTCATAGCCTTTCTTGAAAAAAAAAGTTCATTAGGATTCTTTTTTTAATGTTTTTGATAGGCAATGGGGTTAAGTGGCTCATCCAAGGCCACACAGCTAAGTAATTATTAAGTGTCTGAGGCTGGATATGAACCCAAGTACTCCTGACTCCAGGGCTGGTGCTTTATCCACTGAGCCACCTAGCCACCCCTAGAATTCTTGAAAAATGAAAGTTTGTCACTGGAAGGAGTGGCAAGTAAATTCTATGTTTTTGTATCTTCATAGGCTATATACAGAATATATATTTTTACTTTATGTTTCAAATAATATTTGAGATTAATGTCAAAGGTAATGCAAAAGAAATCAAGTCCTTTTAATTAGTACACTAAGAATCATCTTTCTCATTCCAGGTTTAGAGGAACATTAGGAAAAGACCGCCAAATCCTGTAGTTTGTTAGTCCTCCAAAAAAATGCTACTTACCAGTGCTCAGAGAAAAGATTGTAAAATTGAGTTCTAGGAAAATATTTCAGATCTTTTGATAAAGTATATATCCCTGAAATAACAGGTAGGAAGAAATATGATTTACTAGGAAAAAGAAACTAAGAGGAAAATTTGGCAGGCTATAGATACCATAGGAGCAGAAAACGAATAATTTTAACATATTTGATGAGATTACTGAAAATGAAATTTGAAAACCTTGCCAAAATTTACATTTATAGAGTATTTTAAAGTTTTAATTTTATTTCATTTAATCCTCATAATTACTATACCCATTTTATTGATAAGGAAACTAGAGGGATGTAATAGCCAGATACTAGAAGGTGGCAACAGAGAGATTCAAATTCATGACTTACTGAATTCAATGTTTGATTCTTGACAAGGACCTCATTTCCTCTCTAAAAATTTGGGTAAGTTATTCTAAACCAAATAATTAGTGTATAAATAGTTCAACAGAATCTTGCAATCTTTTGAAAAGAGAAGACAAAGGGAATGATGGAAGAAGATGATAGTACTGACTGAGAACAAACTGTTCATCACTGAAGAGCTAATTTGAGAATAATAAGCCCAAAAACATGGCACCCAAGACTATTATAGTCATTTTTCAGTCCATGGAAAAGGAGATTAGGATATTCACCTACTAAAACTTTGTTTTTAGCCAATACCAGCAAGTCTCCAAGAACAAGTCTTGCTAGATGTGGACTCAGGCACTAGCATCCTATGTATAGTCATAGCCAAAACTGAAGCCCCTAGCTTTAGTGAGCTTCAGTATTATTTAATAGTATTTAGTGGCCTTTAGTATTATTGACAACATTCAAGGATCATTAAAGTTGAGGAGGAAGATCATCCTATGAACAAAGTATATGCAGTCATCAGTAAGTGAAGGGTGATACTCAAGAGAATAATAAAAAAGGCTTGCAATGATATAAGAGTTAAGAATTATAAAATACTATATACAGCACAATGATTAATCTTTAAAATAAATAACTCTGAGAGATGTAAACTTTGGGATATGAAAATCCTGACATTCCCAGAAATAAAGTGAATTGTCTAAGATCACAGAGATAGTAAGTGACTCTTGAGAATTTAAACCCAGGTCTTCCTAAACTCCAAGTCCAATGATAATATGCCAGGCTGTCTCTCAATGAAAGAAGAAAAAAGGAGAAAGTGAAAAAGAGAGAAAGAAAGAGAGGGGAAAGAGAAAAAGGAACATAGAAAGAAATGAAGGAACAAAGGAAGGAATACAATGAAAGAAAAAAAGAAAGGAAGGAAGATAAAAAAGAAGATAGGCATGTATAACATGCTAAAATATATGACAATAGATTAATACAGATCAGAAGAGAATTCAGAGTAGAATACATACTTAGATACTTTTTTCTAAGTCCATCACAAGTATTGAATCAGTATTGTAATGAAAAATATCTGATATACAATGCTACTAAAGTTGTCTATGATGCAAATACCTTCAATAGCTGTGACTGTGAATGTGCTGGGAGGGATTGTTAAAAATATTTTCCTTTGCTAGCAGCATTATTGTAGTTTCAATTGACCAAGTGCTCCTGCATTTCCTGTTTTTTCTACCATTCAGTTTCATGAAATGGTAAGACTTATATCAGATTCCAATGACATCAAAATTACTAGGAATAGAAGGGCATGGCAAAGTTTATCTAGTCCATCACCCTGCCTTTAGGCAAAAATATACGACCTTTTCAGAAGGATGAGTACCTATTCTTCTTTTAAAGATTTCACTAAAGATTTCACAGAGCAAGATTAAAACCAAAGTTTTGGGAACTAGGGGGTACAATGGATAGAACACTATCCTTGAAATCAGGAGAACTTGATTTCAAATTCCACTTACTAGCTGTATGTCCCTGGGCAAGTCACTTGACCATGATTAACTCCAAAAAAAAAGAAAGAAAAAACAAAACCAAATCAAGTCTTCTGTCTTCTATCTTCTAGTCTCCTCTAAATTGGTCATCTTACTATTATCTTACTATTTTGCCTCCAAACAAAAAAAATTATAATCTTAGTAAAAAATCACCTACCTCTCATATGTTAATGAACATTTATGAAAAGTCTCTAATGACCAGGTTATTCAGTGAATGATTTTTGTTTTCAAGACCTGGTTCAGTCATGATCAATTCTGTCTGCTGGCCTGAGAAGGCTCTAGAAGGCTACAGTTAGTTTATCATTTGGGCTGTACTAAGTCTGAAATAAAGAGGATAGGGACCCAGAAGCAAGGCTATCGAGAAGAGGCATATGGCACAGATTGGAAATGAAACAGATCAAGGCTCCCAGGTCAATCAGTAGTAGGATCTGGTCCATGAGTAAACCAGTTAGAGAAGAAAACTCAAATTAAAAATAAAATTAAAAAAAAAAACAGACTCTACCAGTACAGATGGGCAACCGTTCTGCAACTTAGAGAGATGATAATTACCTAGTCCATCAATCAGCTTTTTTTAAAAAGGTTCACTATGTTTTAGGCACTAAGCTAAGCACTGATGATACAGAGAGGCAGAGACAGTCCTTGCCCTCAAAGAGCTTATAGTTTCTTTTTATGCAGTATCATTAACTTTGGTTGGAAAGCACACTAAATGGCCTTAAAAATTCACAATTAAAAAATGGAAAGATTTGTTGCACATTCAACAAAGATTATTATACACCCTTACACCCCCTAGGTATGTCAGGACACTGTGGGTTTGGCAAAACTGACACAATAACGTCAATTGTTTGAGAGCACAGTTCCTGTGGAAACACTGATGCTTCTGGTTAAAAAATTATGAGAACACAGCTCACATACACACACACAGAGTGATTTTTAAATGCTCTAATTTCATACTATAATATATACACATAGTCTCTTTCCATATTTTATGCTATCATGATTTTCAGATTTAATCTTTTAGATTTCTTAGAACATGTAACTCTTGATATTTTGGGACTATGAAAAGTTCTTCAATAGGCTATATATTTACATACAAAAAATAAATTTCGGTTAGTTCTTGAAGTTAAATAAATTAGGTTTATTATGTTCTAAAGAAGGAATAGTGCTGTCCCACCTTCTTCAAATACCAGTAGATGGGGGGGGAAATCTCTCATTTGACAATAAACCTGACAAATTCATAAAGTAAAATTGGACAACTGTCTGCCAAGAATCTTTCTCTCTAAAAGCACTTTTTCATCTATAGAGAAGTCAGGCTGCCAAACAGGCTATTATATTTTTCAGAAAACCAATTGTCTAGGACAAGAGTCTCTCAAAATTTATGTGTGATTGGCTCCTTAGGAAAGAGAACAGAATTAAAGAAAGGGATGACATTGAACTATTTTCCCTGTTAAGAAATATACCCTACTTAATTAAGAATTAGTTTGGTGTGCAAGAATGAACATAATATAAAAAAATCAAGAGATCTGGTGACATACTAAGCAGCTGTGTAACCTTGTACAATCAATCAATACAAGGAACCTTTAAGTGGCAGGCACCTGGGGAAAAGGTAAAAAAAAAAACCCAACACTGGACACAATTCTTGCTTTTGAAGAACTTCCAATCTATGGGAAAACAACCCACACATATACACAATACATACATGTATATATACACATGTATGTGAACTCTCTGGGCCTTGACTTCCTATTCTGTCAAATGAAAGGGCTGGATTAATTCAAGAGTTTTAAGCCTTATTTTGAGGCCACTGACAATCTGATGAAGCCTATTAACCCCCTTATCAAAATAAGGTTTTTTTAAACTGCATAACATATTTACACAAGATTACAAAAGAAACAAAGAATATTGAAACTGAATATATATATGAAATTATATATTGAATATAATTATAAAAAATTTTTAAACAAGGTCACAGTCTCCAGGTTAAGAACCCCTAGAATAATGATCTCTACAATTTCTTCCTACTCAATGGTTCCAATTCTTTTTTCCCCCACTCTACTTTTCCATCTTTCATGCCATCTGAAAAGGAACCTATTCCTTAGGCCTTTTAAAACAAAAACTGAGCTAGGAAAGAAAAGGAACCAATAGTCTTGATTTCAAATATATTAGTGAGAAAATATTCAATGTCATAGTGAATATGACTTTCCAGAAGCATCATGCTTATTTTTCACAAGTATTCTATGTAAAAGTACTTTTGCTATTACTGAATCACAGTACCATAAATAAAAAAACAAAATTTGAAAAAAAATGTAATTGCAACATTTTGTATTTTTATAACCAATTCTGGAGTGGCTAATTTATGTTGCAAGAAAATACTAGTGAAATTGTTTTTAAGAGATAAGAAGTAGCAAAGAAGAAAAAATATCTAACTTTGCAGTTCACAGACGAACCTCCTAGACAATACTCTGCATTGATTTATAAATGTTGAATTTAAGGTGTCAAGATCATAACTTTTCTCCTGGCCAAGAGAAGGCTGAAGATAATGCATCCCTATACTCTTGGCATTTTATGTGACAGAAATATTTCATGCTTATAAGCATTTGCAGTTTTAAAATCTCTTTTAAACAAATAATTATTTTGTTTCTTTAGATGACTTCAGAACTAAGCTCTTCTTAAAAGACAAAAAACTGAAGAAAAAAACTGCTTGAACAGATGCAGTTCTCTCCTGAGATTGTTTCTAAAGGCATGGCCTGGGATTAGTAGTTGCTGAGCAATGAGTCATTCATGTATAATTACAATAGCTCTTAATTACAGCTAAGAGGGCTTGTTCTTGGAATCTTGGATCAGATTTCACACCTGGAAACAATGGAGGCCAGAAACATTGGACCCAGGTCCTTTTTTACATAGAGATTTCAGGAAAATCAATATCACTATAATACAAATACAATGTACACCAGATAAAGGAAAAAATTTATTCTATACAATTTGAAAACTAGGAAGGGAACAGAAGTTTTTATATATATATATATATATGTATATTTGTACACATATATGCATAGATGTATGAATATATAAGCTCCTAGTATATATGTACATAGCTACACACACACACACATATATGTTTTTATGTGCCACAGTAATAGATTATCATCTTGAGAGGTAGCTACTATTACAATCCCCAAATTATAGTTGAAGAAACTGGAAAATAGAGGTTAAATGACTTGTCCAGGTCACATAGCTAATATCTGAGGTTGGATTTAAATTCAGATCTTGGTGATTCCAGGCCCAGTGCTCTATCTTCTATGTTCTAAATATTCAAATCTCTAACAAGTTCATTTTTAAAGAAGTGAAACTATTCTATTCAATTAAGCATCTAATATATGTCGAATTGTGTGTTATGTATGGGTGACAAAGTTTAGATAGGATCTCCAGAAAGTGCTTTTTAAATTGGGGGGGGGGATTAATTCTGCTTTTTTTGGTGGGGGAGACAATATTGGAGACAATAGCTATAACATAAAATAGCTTAAAATATAACATAAAATACCAATAGCTATAACATAAAACACTTCATGATAAGCTCAAATAAATGTAAGTGTTAGGTTAAGTAAGGGACTAAAGCCATCAGTGATTCTACTTGGGGAGAGTGGGAAGGAAATGAATCAGGAAAGACTTCCAGCAGGTGGCTTTTGAGTTAAACTTTAAAAGATTCTTTGGAATTCCATAGGCTGGATGTGGCAGGAAGAAGAGAGAAAATTCCAGGCATCAGGGAGAATTTGAACACTCATGGATCGAGGAAGGTAAAGGAAGATATGAACTGGAAAAATTAAGTAGTTTAGATTGATTAGAATTTCAAGAGTATTGATAGTAATAGTATGAATTTAAAGGTAGAAATGTTGGGTGGTAGCAGATTGTGGATGGCATTAAATGCCAAGCTGAAGAGTTTCTACTTTGCTAAATAGGGAGAGAAATAACATGGTCATTTAAAAAAAATTATCAGCTATTTTGATGAAACCATAATAAGAAATTTGACATCAAATTTGCAGATGACACTAAGTCAGTAGGGATACTTAACAGTTCAGATGGCCAAGACAGGATACTGGACAAAAAATATTTCAGCAACTACACCTTTGATCCAGGGGGGAAAATTCACATGTACAAGAATATTTAAAGCAGCTACTTTTGTAGTGGAAAAGAATTGGAAATTGATGGGATGATCATCAATTAGGCAAGGGTTGAACAAATTGTAGTATATAAATGTGATGGAATATTGTTGTTCTGTAAAAAATCATGAGCAGTAAGACTTCAAAAAAGCCTGGAAAGACTTGCTGGTGCTGAGTGAAATGAGCAGAATCAGAAGAAAATTATACATATTAACAGCAACATTGTGAGAAGATCAATTATGATGGACTTACTCTTCTCAGTAGTACAATAATCAAAGACAATACTAAAGTACTTGTGATGGGAAATACCATTCATATTTAGAGAAGGAGCTATGAGGTCTGATTGTAGACCAGAGTTTACTATTTTCAATTTTTAAAATGTTTTATGTTTTGTGTTTTTTCTCACTTGTGGTTTTTTCCTTTTTGTTCTGATTCTTCTTTCATGACATGATTAATATGGAAATATGTTTAGCAAAGTTTATTCATGTATAACCTATATTAGATTGTTCACTGTCAGGGGGAGGAAGGAAGGAAGGAAAGGAGTTAGAAGATTTACCCAAAAAATGACTTTTGAAAATTATCTTTACATGTAGCTGGGAAAATAAATAAATGAATAAATTTATTAAAAATATTTCTGCAATCTGAGATAATAACCTAAATTAAAGAAGATGAAACTTAATAGCATTTACAAACTTTCAAAAGCAGAAGATGGAAGAGGCATAGCTGGATAATAGTTCCTTTGAAAGAGATATGGATTAGAAACTCAAGGAGTCAATGGTATGATATGTTATAGAAAAATAAGCTGACAGAGAATGATGATAAGAACTATTTGACCTGATGCAGAGGAAAATATGAGAACCAGGAAAAGAATACAATGATCTCAATGGAATTGGGAAAACACCCAAGAAGACAAAACTGAACATTGTATAATTATAAAGAACAAGATATTCGGTCCTGGAGAAGATTTGGGAAAAAAAGATACTTCCTCTCTTCTTTACAAAGCTGGTGGGGTTTTATTGTTGAATGCTCTCTCTCTATATATAGTCAGATTCAATTAATGTGTTGATTACTTTTGTTAGACTTCTCCTTTTGCCTTCCTTTATATTCTATTCTTTCTTACAGGGGTATCTTATTGGGTAAGGAAGGGGGAGAGGGATATATTCAGAAATAAAGGGGTTGTAAAACAAAATTTATCATTTTTTCCAAAGTTACTGTAGCCAAGACTATATTTGGTTACATAATGACAGAAATAATAATTGAGCCATGTTCCAACATGGTGAACCACATCTGCACATAATATTAATAATTGTGTGAATTTTCTGGACTCCCATTTCAGGCAAGGCACTTACCACTTAGACAGTGTCCAAGATAGTAAAATGACTAGAGAACCAATTAAGAAAATGATTTAAAGAGTCATAGAAACATAAAAATAGTTTTCAAATATTTGAAAGGCAGTTAAAGATATTAAAGGCATATTAAATATGAAGAAGTTCTATTTACCCTAGAAAATAGAAATATGAAACAATGAAATTTCCACAAATAGAAAGGACAGTTTCAGCTGGTGGTATGCTATCTAGCCAATGACTAATCCTCAGTGATGTTATAGAGAGTTATGGTCAGAAAAGATGACTTCTTACGTCCCATCCAACTCTGAGATTGTTTGATTCTGTAATCAGATCTTTGCATTAGAAAAATCAGTCTGAAAACTATGTTAGGGATGGAGGGACTAAAGGCAAAAGTTGCAAAGTCCTTTTAAAAGACTACAGCAATAGTGCAGGCAAGTGGCAATGATGATCTGTCTTAAATTGATGGGAAGTGGCAGTGGATATAAATAAGAGGGGACAGAGATGTTGCAGAGGTAAAATTAAAAAGATTTGACCCTTTCCCCCCTCAAAAAATGAATGCCAAAAAACAAATAAACAAAAAATAACTCAATTCCAATATCTGTTAACTGATTATATATAAGAAATGAAAAGAAAAGTAGAGAAATCAAGGACAGCACCAAAACTTCAAACATGAGAAACTGAAAGAAAGAAATAACTTCAGCAAATAGCAATAAAATCAATAAATTACAAAAAAATCAGTCTTTCTGTATATTTGTAACAAAACATAATTCTGTTCAAATAATAAGCAATAAAAAATCATAACATAAAATGAAACATTAATTTTAGAAATACAAATACAAAATATTCTTTATGTAAATGAAAACAGGTCTGTCTAATTAGAGAGATATTAATTGTTCATCTTTAATACTTGCTCATCAATAATAAATGATTGCACATCAATAATAAGGAAATTATAATAAAATAAATTTATAGTGCCATATCAAACTGCCAAAGGGTTGTTTTATAGATGTTAAAATCAATAAAATTCATCTGAATGAACAAAAGATTAAAAATCACAAAGGAAATAATGAAAAAAGTATGAAGGCAGGGGGTATAGTTTTACCAAATCTCAAACAAAACTGCAAAGCAGACATCAAGAAAGTTATTTGGTACTAAGTTAAAAAAATCAAAAACCCTGATAAGAGGTATAGATTAAGTACACAAGATCCAGAAACAAATGAACACAGTGTTTAATGAACCTCAAAACTTTAATTTCTGGGGTGAGGACTCAGTATTTGACAAAATCTCCTGGGAAAACGGAAAAGTGATCTTGGCAGAAATAAAGTTTAGACCAATATCTTACACAATATACCACATCACAGGCTACATAATAAACAAATCAGAGGAACAGGAAAAGAGATATCATTGACCACTATGGATAGAAAAGGTCTTGACCACACAAGGGGGTGGAGAAGAAAAAAAAATAAACAATTTTGAATTTATAAATGAAAAAGTACAACCAGAATCAAGGCAAGGTAGTTTACCAGGAAATAATTTTGTAGCAATTTTCTCTGACTATGGTTCATACAAAATATGAATGGGACTGACTCAAATTTTAAAGCCCTAAACAACATGACCCCAAGCCTCTCTTTCCAACTTCATTGGACATTATTCCCTCTTCCTCACTGAGTTAAACTGGTCCTCTCTCTATTCCTTATACATCACAATGTATCTCCTGCCATACCTTTGCACTGGTCATAATCCCCCCCCCCATTTCTGGAATACACTTTCTCTCTACCTCTACTTCATAGAATTCCTTCCTTTCTAATTTAAGATTCAGCTCAAGCATATCTTCTGCATGAAACTTTTCTGGATCACATTGCTAGTGCAAACTCCCCCCACTCGAACTACCTCATTAGGCAATCAATCAATAAGCATTCATAAAGAGTTTACTCTTTAGGGGCCAAGCTAACTCTGAGGATGCAAAGAAAGTAATGTATATGTGTGTGTGTGTGTAATAAAATATAAATAACAATATAAATATACATAAAGTACATATTTGTATATATATATAATTTATATAATGTATATATTTGTATTTAATCACATTATATTTATGCTGTGTATAGTTTTGTATGTATTTAACTCCTCCATAAGAATACAAACTCATTGAAAGTAGGGATTTTCTACTTCTTTGTACTTGTATCCAGTGTTTAACACCTTAATAAATGTTTTCTGATTGATTAAAATTAATAAGAAAAAGAGCCATGACTGGAAAAGATAAATAAACAAGAAATTTAAATTTTAAAAATACTGAAGTTTCATCTTATATACATCAGATTAGCAAAGATGACAAAATAAGGAAAACAACAGACAATAATTTACTCCTTTGCTATTGGTGAAGGTAGCAATGCAATTTAGAAATAATCTAAATATCACAACTATGTTAGGAATATACATAAAAGAGCAAATAAATGCATATGCAAAAATATTCATAATGGCACCTTTTATTGTAACAAAGAACTGGAAATTTTAGAAGTATCATCAATTGGGGAAAAGTTGACCATAATATGACATATGAAATAATATTGTGCCATAATGGAATAATATTGTGTCATAAAAAACACCTGAATGAATTTTATGAATTGATGTAGAGTCAAGTGAACACACTTGAAAACATTTTCTACAATGACTGCAACATTGTAAAGCAAAACAACTTGAAAGACTTAAGAGCTCTGAGCAATGAAATAGCCAAACACAATTCCAAACATACTTCCCAACCCTTAAGAAAGTGCTGAACTACAGAATCAGAATGAGCCCTATGTTTTCAGACATGACCAATGTGTGTCTTTTTCACTTGTCTCTCCTTGTTTGTAAACAACAGGGCTTGGAATAGAATAGGATTAGGGGAATGGAGGGAATAATGTCAAACCCACCCAACTGCTGACAAGAGAGAATCAAAAGTGAAGCACTGGAGATACTCACAAAATCCGAGAGATGGAAGAGACCCTGGAGATTACTAATTTAGTCCAAAGTAATGCTGTTTACAAAATCCCAACAAATAGTCATTGAGCTGACTTCAAGGAAGGAGGTTCATACCACCACCTACCAACAACATTTCATGTTTAGATAACACTCATTTTTAACAATTACTTTGAATTGAAGCTAACTTTTTCTCTGTAATAGTTCTATCTAGTTCAGTTTTCTGGAGAGCAGTCATAACATCTCATCCTTTTTCCACTAAACAGTCCCTTAAACACTTAAAGATAAATGTCCTACCAATGTCTTCTTCTCAAAGTTCCTTTAAATTTCTTCAACAGGTATTAAGCTTCTTCCCCTCTTTTGTTGCCCATTTTTGGATATTCTTAAATTTAAACTATAACTTTCTTAAATTTAGTATCAGTCATTTCAGTCATGTCTGACTCTTCATGACTCCATTTGGGGTCTTCTTGGCAAAGATACTGGAGGAATTTGCCATTTCCTTCTCCAGCTCTTCTTACATATGAGGAAACTGAGACAAAAGGGTCAAAAGGCTTGCCCAGGGTCACATAGTTGTGTCTGAGGCTAGATTTGAACTTGCATAGATTAGTTTTTCTGATTCTAGGTCTGGCATGCTTACCTACTGCACCACTTAGCCAGATGGAATCTGACCAAGTCAGAATATGACAGAATTGTCATTTCCCTAACTTATCAACACAACCAAACATCACAAGGTTTCTTTCTTTCTTTTTTTTTTAAAGAGCAACCTTATCATACTCTTGAATCATAGTGAGCCTTCAGCATGCACAAAAACCCCCTGATTTTTTCACAGGAAGTGCTGTAGCCTTGCCTCTTAACATCTTGCACTCTTAAAATTAGTTACATTATGTCCCTCTCCTTCAATGCACACCTTTACATTTATTCTTATTCAATTTATTCATATTAAATTCAGATCAATCATCCATTCAGTAGCGATCTTCTGGGATCAGGACTGACATCCTTCATATTAACTATCCTACTCAGAGGTTTTCATCAGCAAACTTGATAAGTATGCCATTTGTGGCTTCAACCATATCACTGATGAAAAAAATATAAGCATGTACGGTACAGATGTAAGGACAGATCTCTGAGAAACTAATTAGGGATTTTCTCCCAAACTGACATTGAACCATTAATTAAACTCTTTGGGTTTAATCATTTTTTAATCCAATATTCATTTTCTCCTCAAATGTAGGGAGAATGGATTATCTCCATTCTCTTATAAAGACAGAATTCTCTTGACAGGGAATAGAATTCTTTATACCAGTTTTTTTAAATACTAAATTATTTCAATAAGTGGTGAAATTAAAAAGGACATTTAATTTAGAGTCAGAGGACCAGGGTTCAGGTTCTAGGGTCTACTATTGACTATTTATTTGACTTTGGACAAGTCAGTTAACTTCTCTATGTCTCTTTCCTTACCTTTAAAATACAAGGGTTGGACAAGATAATCACTAGGTTCCATCAGTTCCATCTTTTGATACTGTAATTTCCTCAACAGCACTCATTTCAATTTTTCAAAGCATCCAATAAATCATAATACTATCAGCTAACCATTAAATTATGCAGCTAAAATCTTTCCTGATTTGTCTTTGCACCACTCACTACCACCAGATATTATATATATATATATATATATATATATATATATATATATATATATATATATATATATATATATATAGTCTGAATAGTTTTTTAGAGCTGGAATTTCAACCTCTGAAAATGATCATCCCCTTATATTATCTTATATCTTTCCTATTTCTGTGATAATTCTCTCATTCTCTTTTCCTACCCTGTGATTAACACCTAAAAACAACTGCCCAGACTTGGTGGAGAAGGTAACTTTCTAGCTTAAATTCCACCTGCCCTCAGGGAGAAAATAATTCTCACTTACAACAATAACCATTACTGAATATGTCTATTAATTTATATACAAACAACCCACTAAACTGGAAGAAAAAGGAAGAACTAAAACAAGAAAGGAGTGTCTCTGTATCTTACAATCTAACTTCAGAAAGTCCTTGCTTATAACTCCTAATGCTATATTAGCATTGCTGAGACAAACTGGACACACATTTTAAATTCTAAAGTAATTAAGTAAAGGTCACTCAAAACTAGAACAGAATATTCAAGAATGTGTCAAATTCTGAATTATCCAAAATTATGGAAGGGAGAAATAATGCAACTAGGTGATTCACAATACAAGATCCTCTCAAATTATTTTCATGTGACTCAAGTAAATCAATGTTTTAAAATTTATTTATATTTTAAATAGTCCTGAGGAAAGAATTTTTCATTTGAAAGGAGTGAATAAATCCTTTTGTAAATTTAAAAAACTGTTATTTGTTGTTTAGTCATTTTCAGCCGTGATCCCATTTAAGGTTTTCTTGGCAGAAATACTGAATTGTCATTTCCTTGCCATTTCCTTCTCCACTAAAAAAATTATATGATGATAACAATAAATAATGACTAGCATTTATATAGTACATTAAGTTTACAAAGAATTTTATAAATATTATTGCATTTTATCCTTATGGTAGGTGGTTGCTATTATCTTTATTTTACAGATAAAGAAGAAACTGAAGCAAGCAGAAGTCAAATGACTTGCCCAGGGTCACACAGTTAGCAAATATCTGAAAGAAGATTCAAACTCAGGTCTTCATGGAGTCTATCTACTGTACCACCTATGCAATAAAACTTTGTTTTCACATACACTCACTGAATAGCCTCAAAGCAGGGTATGTTTGCATACAATTTTATAATAATATGCTTATATTAAGGAGCATGCCTTCTTGGAGAACACAAGAGCTCTCTCTTGTGGAGAGGGTTCAAAATCATGCTCTATGACAAGGAAAAGCCAAACTAGGTTTTAAAATACCAGAGGAAAGCCATAAAAAAGGAAGAGCATACATAATATATAACTGTGCTTTTGTACTTTTGTTTTTTATTTTCCCAAAAGTTGAGGCATTTTATTTCCTTTTTATTTTTGCTGTATTGGAATTCTAATTATTCATTCCTTTTTCTTTTCTTTTTTTCCCCTAAGGCAACTGGGGTTAAGTGACTTGCCCAGGGTTACACAACTAGTAAGTGCTTAGCATGAACTCAGATTCTTCTGACTCCAAGACTGGTGCTATATCCACCTCCGAGTTGCCACAATCCATTCTTGTATTTTGTCACTTTTATTTCAATTTTACAAAAGCTTTTTTGCTCTTTCAATGATTTTATCTTAACATAAATATTATTTTCAAAGGATAGGCAAAAATCTGATCAGTAAAAGATGAATCTGAATGTTATCTTCTTGACAAAATTAATTTTTTTCATTAAGTCATTGTGAGTCTAAAGATATTTTTAAGTGTAATTCCGAAGTCCTAAAACTTAGAATACTTCTTGAAAAATCCCCTAGGTTTTAAAACACTGTATCAAAGAGAACAGAGAACATGCTCCCAATATGAATCTGAAATCTACTGTCCCCAGGCTAAAAACATCTTCTAGAAAGATCTGATAAGATGTCTAACATATATAATATTATTTTAAGAAGCCCCCTGCTAAAATGCAAATTAATAAGCTATATCAGTCATTAACACCTACCTCAGTGGGAAGTGTTTATTCCTTGAGAGGGATACTGGCCCAGGAAAAAAAAATCAAAAAAATATTAGGCATTTCTTATGCCCTTAGAACTGTTGCATAGACTGATTACATAGTCCCTGCCCTCAAGGAACTTATGCTCCATTGAAGGTAAAGGTTAAGGAAAAAGAAGAGACATAGAGAAGTTAACTGACTTGTCCAAAGTCAAATAAGTAGTCAATAGTAGACCCTAGGACCTGAACCCTGGTCCTCTGACTCTAAATTAAATGAGACAGTGTTGCCTAACATTCACTATCTAGGTGACCCCAGAAAAATCAATACATCTCTCGAGTCTTAATTTCCTCATTTGTAAAATGGAGGGATAAGACTATGTCTGGAGTTTTATTCAGGTCTAGACCTATGATTCTGATCATATATACATAAATAAATAATACAAGATAAGTACAAGATAATTTGGAGGGAAGTAGAAGGTAATAAAAGCTGAAGGGGAGCGACACCAGAAAGGCTTCATTTGGAAGTGGTTTGAGCTGAGTTTTGAAGTACTAGGTATTCTAAGAGATAGAAGTGAGAATAAAGATCATTCCAGAGATAGGGGACAACCTGTATAAAGGACAATATAGGGTGTCCCAAAAGCCTAAAACTGAAATAAGATGACCTCTCTTACAGCTGACATTTTTATATGCTTTAAAGGCCTTCAAAGCAACTTACATACCTGATCTCATTTGAGTCTCACAAACATCTTGTAAGGTAGCTACAAGCATTATTATTACCATTTTATGGATGAGGAAATTGATGCTCAAAAGCTTAAATGACGTGCTTATGATGACTCAACTAGAGATTATAATTTGAACCTAACTCTCCTAACTGAGGCATAAGGACTATACTAAATGTCTTAATTAACTGCTAACAAAATCTTACGATTTATTGTAAACCTCAGAGCTATTTTTAAAGTTTTTTTGCTTTTTTTTAACACTTGGAAAACAGCAACAAGAATGTGACTTAGTGGAGGAAATACTGGATTTAGAATAGAGAAAACTGGAATCCAGATTTCAAGGAACTTACTTAGATGTTTGACCTTCTCATCAGTCAAATGGATATTTTCATGAGTTAGCTTCTTGTGAATCAAATGAGATAATGTACCAGAACAGTTTATTACCTTAAAACCAGTAAGCTATAGAATGAGCCCATAAATCTGTCCCAACACTTTTCTTTTGATTAGTACCACATTCATGTCCCCCCAAACTATTCATTCTTAGTTTAAGCAAGTAAAAATGTCCTCTGCAGTCTTTGGTCTCTTCTCTTCCCTGAAGATACAGGTTAAAGCACTCACAGAATTATAAAATGAATGCTTTCCCTAGCATCCTTTGTTAAAGCAACTTAAAGTCACTAGAACAAGGGGAATTGTTAGCATTCCAGTGCTCAGTTAGACCTCTTCTACCAGGAGTCTCTTTTCTGAAGGGCAGCCTGAGGGAGTTATGGGGGGGGGGGGGTGGCGAGAAAAGCAGCCATTTATGGTCTCTTTCTTCCTGAAGTTTTCCTTCTCAGTTGTTCATTGGCCCATCCACTCCATGGGATTTCAAGGGGTTCCCCCCATGGGAACCAAGGCCAGTAGCCATCTGTGGCCAAGGGCCACACTGCTTCCTGCTCTGCTGTGGCATCCTCTCTTCTGAGTATTTCAGTGTGGGTTGTGGTGTGATTCCTGGCAAACTCATGTTGGCTGATTTCTCCCAATCCAGGTAACAGCTATGTTGTCCTATTACATACAAAAACCATTTTCCAATATCAGTCTTTCAAAAATTCCTCTCCTCCCTCTCTCTCTCTCTCTCTCTCTCTCTCTCTCTCTCTCTCTCTCTCTCTCTCTCTCTCTCCCTCTCTCTCTCTCTCTCTCTGTAGCTCTCTCTCTGTAGTTCTCTTTTTCTCTCTGTCTCCCCCCCCACATACACACATTTTGTAAAAGAATATATGAATTTTATCACAAGAAGGGGATTTTTATAACCACAGATTTCAAACCATGGTAGCTAATCTAGAAAAAGGACATGTGCAAAAACCTTCCTCATACTTATGTCAAGAGAAAAAAAAACAACAGCTATATATCTTCATAAGGTTTTTGCACAGTGGCAAGATCCAAGGCCTGTTAGACCTTGAAGGTTCATCTTCATGCTGTTGAAAAAATCCAATTCTAATATCTCAGCACTAAGGAAGTATTTTATGGGTACCTAACTTACAATAAAAAAAATCTATATGCTTCATATAATAGCTATGTTTATAAAAAAAGTGACCTTTTAACCAAGTCTAAATACTTACATCAATGTCTCTGGCACAAGAACTAAACAAATAAGTTCATAAAAATTCCAAAACAAATAGTGTAGATGGTTTGATGGACGGATAGAAGATGGAAACTTGAATTGTTAGATGATCGAAAAAGTATTTATTTGGTTCTTTTTATGTACAAAATTCTGGGGAAACATATAGAAAGTTGATATAGTCCCCATTTGCAAGGACCACATTCAAATAGTGGGAAACAACATAGATAGAAGGAATCAAATGAAAGGCAGATGGAAACGCCAAGGGGGGTTTGCAAGGAAGATAATGCATCATGTATCATCTTTATTATCATTTCCACTGATAAAACCATATCCATTTCTGATGTGGATAAACAACAAGAACACTTAGCTCTGACTACAACATATACCTGATCTTACTAAACTCACTCCATCATTCCAATTAATCTAGAGGCTGCTTGCAAATTTCTAAGTTAAAAAATAAAAGATATAAATCACTAAATGAAAATGTACAACATCAAAAATGTGTTGCAGTCTGCTTTAAACCAGTCCAATAGTTAGTATTCTGTTGTTGCCCCCACAGATCCTCACTTAAAAGTACACAACCCTGCTCAGCTCAATGAGCATGACAAATTGTGCCAGCTCTCTCCTAAACTGTTCCATTGATCTGCCTAGTAACTGGTTTTCTTTGACCTTCATATAGTCCTAAAATTTATTCTCTCTGTTCTGTGTGGTGACTACACAGTTGTTTGAGAAACTGTCATGTCTCTTTCCCTTTTTCTCTATATGTCCATAACTGAAATCCTTCCCTGTTTTGTATGGCCTTGCCTCTGGGCCCCCTGAACTTAGTACCAGTATCCCACAAGAACTGAATGTTCTATGGGGGATTAACTACCAATCTCTTGGAGCAACTAGCTTCAACTCCAGGGAGAATGAGCCAATTGGAACCAAATTTTCTATTTTGTGAAAATGGAAACAATAGAGAGGTTTTTATTTTATGTGGGCAGAGTACCAAGTCTAGAGGGCAAGAGCAATGATTGCAATTAATCCTTTTATGGTTTCTATCAGAGAATCCTGTACATTCTGATACTCAGTAAATTATATTTTATTAGGGTGAGAAGGAAACCACTCTATCAACAGTGACGTTACTCTTTACAAAGGGAACAGTGGGGTCTTTTTTGCTAGCAGTTTTGGGATGTTTATGCCACTGCCTATCTTTTCTCCAAAGGAGTGAAGTCAGGCCAGATATGACCTAAGAATCATAGAATCATAGTTGGAAACCTGGAAATGAACAAATGCTTATTTAACTGATGAGGAAAACAAGGTCTAGAGAAGTTAAGTGACTTGCCTAAAGTTCCACAGATAGAAAGTGACAAAGTAAAGATTCAAGCCCAGTAAAGCTAAAGTAAAATTAATTAATTAATTAAAATAAAGTAAAATCAGTAAAGCTAAAGAGAAATTCTGGTTGAAAAAGTTGATTATATTTTAAAAAAACCTACTAGTGTATTCATAAGTTAGTGGCATTTCTAATCTAGGAATTCTGTGTATCTTGGCAATTACTGCTGAAATTTATAGTACACACAGAAACACAATACCATAGCATTATTGATAAATTTCCCTTCTGACAGTATTATGTCTCACCAGAAATGTCTAGTCTCACAAAATCCTTCATTATAGCATTAAAATAAATAAACATTAACATATCCTGGACTGCTGAAATCAATCATCCATTTAATTAAAATGTCTGACCTATAAGTAATTTATAGAATCTTGTCATTATTCGATCATCACCTAGGGTGGATGTAGATTGGTAACTACAGACACATCAGAACTCTGACATTAATTACTATGCCAGAGGGAATGGTCCCCTGGTATAAATAAGCAAACAAGCAGTGCAATATCCAGTTCCTCCTTATGATACAGCTAATAGGGACATAACTTACAAACTGTTGAACATTCATGTTAAGAAATGCACAGGGGCGGCTAGGTGGCGTAGTGGATAAAGCCCCGGCCCTGGAGTCAGGAGTACCTGGGTTCAAATCCAGGCTCAGACACTTAATAATTACCTAGCTGTGTGGCCTTGGGCAAGCCACTTAACCCTGTTTGCCTTGAAAAAGAAACCTAAAAAAATGCACAGGGCTGTGTGTGGCCTGCCTCACACTAAGAATATATTAAAGAAAGAAGGTTTAATATGAAAGTTGTACAAATCACAAATGAGTTAATTCATCCCCATGAGATTTGGGGTCATGACCCTTGTTAAGAAATCATCCTTTTTCACTTTTTTTCAAAACTAAAAAAAAACAATTCCAAAGGCCAAATGTATAAATTGCCTAGAATAGATCTGGACTTAAGAGGTAGCTCCAAAAGGACTCCGTCTTCTTCATTATAATGAATGCTTAAAGTTGTTTCTTAAAATCCAAAGAGATAAAACTGACTGGTTAATAAAATAATTTTCCAAAAAAATTAAGCATTTGAATTTTTAGAAAATTGTCTTTGCTAGAAATTCTGGTACAAAAGATTTTGGTTTATTATTAAAAGTCTACCTCTGCAACTGATTCATTTTGTTATCAGGACAAGTTATTCATTTCTCTGATTTTCGGTCTCCTTTCCCAAAAAGACTGCTAATATTCCCTCCTTATCTACGAATCTATTCTATCATCCTAGACTGGGCTGAAGTTTTCCTCTTTCCTTTCCAAATGAAGAAAGTACTTCATTATAGTATTTAATGACTTTCTTAAATCCTCCTGAACATATTTAGAATTTGTTTAATTTAAATTCAGATTGATCATGAATACTATACAAATGATCAAAAGATTTTAACTCTGATGGCCATATAGAGAAACTTTTCAGAATTCTATTTTCTCCTTCTGATCAGAAATGGATTCTATCAAGCCACATGAGATGTAACCACTATGCCAGATTCATATAAGTACTTTAAAACTAAGGCTTTCCACATTTCTGAAAGGCTTTGAAATTTTCATAGGACCAATTCACTCTGAAGGTATGATACAAGAGAAGAGATAGATTTACATCAATGCATTGCACACACACTTACCCTGGCCTCTTTTCTGAGTAACAGTGAATTATCCAAGTAATATTTCACTTTAAGTGAGATAAATTTTCCTCATAACCACCCTGCTGGTGAAGTAAATAGTAGCCCAGGTATCATCATCCTCATTTCACATGAGAAGAGACTGAGGCTAAAATATTATGTCTTGCCCAAAGTTACAAAGATGTTAAATCACAAGGTTGAGACTCAACTCCTTTTATTAACTCAGTATCAGTGTTTTTCCCTCTTCATAGAATTACCATACTCACTTTTTTTTTTTAGTTTTTTTTTGGCAAGCCAATGGCATTAAGTGGCTTGCCCAAGGCCACACAGCTAGGTAATTGTTAAGTGTCTGAGGTCGGATTTGAACTCAGATACTCCTGACTCCAGGGTGGGTGCTCTATCCACTGCACCACCTAGCCACCTCTATACTCACTTTTTAAGAGGATTTAACTATATGAAAAAAGATCAAGCCAGCAACAGCTTAGCTTATAGTTATCTAATAGTTTAAGATTACAATGTATTTTTCTATACATTATCTCCATTGATCACCACAATAATGCAACATTAGTTATCCCCATTTTACAGACAAGGAAGAAAGAGGCTAATCAATCTTATAGCCAGTACTTGACCATAGATTATCTGAATTCAAATTCACTGCTCTTTGCTTGTATGAAATTGGCTTCATCTATACTTCATCACTGTGTTGCAAACAAGAACAAAATATATCTCTGCCCTTGGCATTTTGAGTCAAATTTTTATAGAATTAGAAGGGAAATCATAATTCTCTTCCAAGTAATTACATACCACCATGGTAGGCTAGATTTTCCTTTAAACATTTCTACTAATTACTATTAAATTTGTCTTTCACATTAGAATAAAATGTTAAAGAATAAAACCAGTTCCAGTTTTTACTGAGTAGTCTCCATTGTCCTCCAGATTTTAAGTAAGGTTTCCTAGGTTCCCAGTTCTCCTTCTTAGTTACTTCTGCTGCTCATCTGCTACTCCATATTGAGCAGCTGGGTGGTGAAGTGGAAAGAACCTGGGGTCTGGAGTCAGGAAGACCTCAATTCAAATCCAGCTTCAGAAACTTGCTAGTTTTCTGACCTTGGGTAAGTCACTTAACCTTTGTGCCTCTGTTCCTCATATGTAAAATGAACTGGAGATGGATATAGCAAATTACTCTGGGAGGTTTCCAAGAAAAACCAAAAAGTGGTCACAATGAATTGTACATGATTGAACAACAAATATATTATTTGTTTTAAACATTAGAGCCTTGTGTGACTATAATTTTTTTCCACATCCGAACAAGGAATTTTCTATATTCAAACCTCTCAGTCTCAACACCATGTTTGTAGTGAACTTGAGTTAGAAGGAATGTTATAGATTATTTTGCTTGTCTCCACCTCCTTTTACAAAAGAAGAAACTGAGGTTACATAAGTCAAGTGACATGCCTGAGGTCACATAGCAAGTATAGAGGAAGGTAAGATTTAAAATCCAGCTACAAAAACTGATTTCAATTGATACCTTCTGTGAGAAATAACTTGATGGAATCCAATGCCAATTCCATTTTATCATTCTGTCTCTTAAAGAGTATTAAAATGAATTATGTCTGCCTTTTTACCAAATACTGATAAACCAAATAACAATAAGCAACATAATTCTAGTCAGTCCTCCCATAGTCATTTTTAATTTTTTTCTGTACAATGATTAAAATGGTTAAGAAAAATTCTTATTTTAAATTTATTTGATTGTACTGTCAAAATGCTTTCTTAAAATCATGTATTTTGAAAATCATTATGGAAAATTATCTACAATATCAGAGAACATTACTAGTTTTGTCCACTAAAAGAAGTCATACGTGAGTATTCAAAGCTTACTGACATCTGAGAGTACATTTTTCTGTGAGACTTAATCTGTATTTCCACATATAAGAATGTAAAAATAATTTAAAAGTTTTTTTAAAAAGGAAGAATTTTATCATCAGGTAATTTATGTTATGGGTTCATTTCATGAATTCAAGATTCAAAGGCAACAGAAATATGAGTGATGATAACCCGGCTCCCACATTTGACTGGGTTATAAAGGAAGTCACAGTACTGGCTCTTAGGATTTGATTTTTATAAAGGCACTTGGGTTGAGGACCAGAAATCACAAGGAGGCACATGTACATCCCTACAACATGGCGGCAATCTTTTATAAGGCATAAACTCTGATTCCCTCTGTTGCCTGCAACTTGGGAAAGAAAATGGTTAATCTTTGAAACCACTAACAAGAAATTAAAAATAAAACAAAACAATAAAAAACAAAGAAAGCTTGTCTTTACTGGGCAAAACTTCAGTTTTCAGAAGTTTACCAGTTGCAGAAGGAGAAACTTCTGAGCACAATTAAGAAAATGAGATTGTGTCATAAATTGTATTCAATTGGTTTGATTTTTTAATCTTCTGTAAAAGAATACTTTTCCAGTCACTGATCACACTACAGAGTACACTAGCCCCAGAAAACTATAACAACCTTTGTTTTATTGCAATTGATCATTTCTTCTATTCTTAACTTTTGTTTTCTTTATGTAACCTGGCAAAAAAACAAGATGACAAATTGATGAAAGTTCAACCTTGTAGCTCCATTTTTGAAACAATAGAAAATATTTTAAATAAGGTCAGCTAGTAAATCTATAATTGCTGTGATGAATAAACTAATCTTATATATAAACTATATAATATACATAACTAATATATAATACTATGTGCTATATATCATACATCTTGTGAATAATTTAAATATATTCATTTCATGAAATAATCGAATTTTGGACAATATTTTCCTAATCTAATAAAAAAGAATGAATTTTTTAAAGTTCCCTTGAATATTTCAAATCTTCCTAGAATTTACTGCCTATTTTGGGAAATAATTTTTTCCTTTAAATTTTTTCCACATTTTAAAATTTCCAGACACTTTTACATTTCTGTTTTTAATTCTAGTACAGACAACCCATGGTCTTTGATGCCTCTCTTTGTTTATCCTAGCTTTCTTACACTTGCAGTTTTCCATTCTATTCTTCCTTTTCATCTTGATACCATCAGCCTGTAAATCTTACACTACTTCATTTATTTGGACCTTTCACCAACAAAAAATGTATCCAATGTCACAATACCTATAGACCCAAATCACTGATCATTAACTAATGATGATTCCCTTCAATAAGTATTTCTTAAATGCCTACCATGTGCCAGGTATTGTACTAGAACAGATAAAATTCATGATAAAAAAAACGGCAATTTTGCTTTTTAAATAGAGTAATAGGTTCATCAACCATCAGTGATTTTGGTGAGGTAGTTTCTACATGTAAACACTAAGTTCCCACTGACATTAATAAAAATATTTTATTTTGTTGGCTCATTACTCTCAGAGAGGTAATAGGGCCATTATTATCCCAATTTTATAAATGAGGAAACTGAGGCTCAGAAACTTAAGTGATTTGCATTAACTTGCATTAACTGATGCTAAGTGAAGTGAACAGAACCAGAAAGATACTGTACACATCAAGGGCAGCATTGTGTGATGATCAACCACAATAGACTTAGCTCTTCTCAGTAGTACAATGATCAAAGACAATTCTAAAGGACTTGTGATGGGAAATATCATCCACATCCAGAGAAGGAACTATGGAGTCTGAATACATACCAAAATATACTTTTTCAATTTTTAAAATTTGTTTCATGTTTAATTTTTCCCCCTTTCCTAGGGTTTTCCCCCCTTTTATTCTAATTATTTTTTCACAACATGATTAACATGGAAATGTGTTTAACAGAGTTATACATGTATGACCTTTATTAGATTACTTACTGTCAAGGGGAGAGGAGTGGGAAGTGAAGGAAGGAGAAAAATGTGGAACTCAAAACCTTAAAAAAATTAATGATGAAAACTACTATCTTTGCATGTAGTTTGAAAAATAAATAATTTTATTTTTTAGTTGTTTTTTTTTTTGCAAGGCAAATGGAGTTAAGTGGCTTGCCCAAGGCCACACAACTAGGTAATCATTAAGTGTCTGAGGGATTTGAACTCAGGTACTCCTGACTCCAGGACCGGTGCTCTATCCACTACCCCACCTAGCCACCCCAATTTACTTTTTTTTTTAAAAAGAAGCTTAAGTGTTATGTTTATAGCCATATAAGATCATGTATGAACAACCAATTCAAGTCTTCTGACTCTCAAATTCCAAATTTCCATTCTAGCAACTGGACTTCCTTAATGTCAGTCTGATCTAAGGATGTGACTTCAAAACTGTTTAGATCTCTGGTTTTAAAGATTTTTTTCCACTACATAATTTAAATCATTTAATTTCTTTATACAGCTGATTGTTCTTTTCCTAACCTCTTTGTATTACTCTGATAAATAGCAACAGAGAAGGTAACTCATTAGAAAAACACAATCGGAAAGCTGTCAATTCCACAAATATCATTAATACGGATTTGTTTTGGACAGCATAGACTGCTTTTGGGCTTTCAATGAATCCTCATGCCCAGTAGCAAAAGATACAACACCTTAAATCTCCCTGCAGTTCTGATGAGGACGAACTTGAAACTACAAGAAAACACTTGTAAATTCCATCTCCTTAGAAAACGGCTCAATAAGAACACTTTGCAAGGGTGCAGACTTGAGGGTTCGTGCATATACAGGCAAGATGCTATCTTGAACCTAGTGTACTGTGTGTGGCCATTATATGTAATGCACGTGCATGTCTGTACAGGTGCGCCAACGTGTATTCATAAAGCCGAGGAACAATGCCTTATGGAGTGCCGTACCACGAGTTCAAAGAAATTGTTGGAAAGGATCATTTATTCTCCTCTGTCCAGGATACTACTCTGCCCTTAAGGAGGAAATGAGGCCCTTTGTCCACCTTCTGAAGCTAGCCTCCAAGCTTCCCCGGAGCTACTTTCCGCTAGCCTACCTAGTATGTGGATGCCCGAGCAAACTTCACACATCAACAGACCTGCACTGGCACAAACCCACCAGCTTGTGTCACCGGTGCCACGGTCACCTGAGGCGGGGAATCCAAGTTTGGATCGAGTTTCCGCAGACTCAAAGACAAGGAGCCTAGGAGGAGAGAGTTGGGTGAGGGACTGGCCGCGGGGGTCCGTAGGGTAGGTGAGGGGTCCTTACTTACCCAGCCCTCAAAGGTGTCGGAGGCGCCCGCAGTGCGCAGCAGTTCTTGGAAATGCAAAGTACAATTGGCCACGAAGTGGTCATAGCCCAGGGGGGTCTCGTGGAAGACGGCCAGCTCCATGTGGCCGCCGTCCGTGACATTAGTACAGAACTCCTCGTTGTAGGTGGGCTTGTTGGTCTTCTGCTTGGTGCTGGTTTGGCCGACGCGCACCTGGTCCACGCTCACGGTCAGGTAAGGGTCCAGCAGCTGGTAGCCCTTCTTGAAGAGGGAGTGCCGCAAGGACCAGCGGGTGGGCTGCAGCCCCACAGCCTCGCCGATCCGCACCCTCACGTAGCCGTTGAACTTCATGGTGGCGGACATGCCGCCGCCGCAGCCCCGGGGGCCCCGCGCGGGCCCCGGAGTCGGGGAGAGCCGCGGAGAGGGCGCGCCTGGGCTCAGACCGCCGGGAGCGGCAGGGGCCGAGGCAGCCGCGGTTCCGGAGAGGAGCCTCGCTGGGGGCCCGGGGGCCCGCGCCCGCTCATGCTTCCCCTGCCCCGGGACGCGTCCCCTCCCCTCCCCTCCCTCCCAGGATGGAAAGGAGGGGAGCCGAGGCGGCGGAGCCCCTCCGCCAGCTAGAGCCGCGAGGGCGTCCCGCCCGGGCAGCGGAGACGGGTCCCCGGAGAGGGCGGCGGAGCTGCCTCGCAGCTCCCCCGCCGGCCCCGGGCCCCTCTCCTCTCCCCGGCTGGGGAAACGCTGCTCCCGTGGAACCCCGAGAGCCCTAGAGCCGGAGCTGCCCGTCCGGTTCAGGCTCCGGCACGATGCATTTCTTCCTCCCTCTGCCCCCCCTGCCCCCGCCTCCTCCGTCTGGCGCCCTCCCTCCTCCTCCTCCTCCTTCTCCTCCTCCTCTTCGCTCTTCAAACCAGGAAGCAGCCGCAGCCCTTGGCCTGGGACTCCCACCACCGCCGCTCTCGGGGCGACCCTTCGCGGCCTTGGGGGCTCCCCGGAGCCGCGGGGGCGCGGGGGCGCGGGGGGCTGCGGCGCCGCTGAGCCCTGCGGCTCGAGCCCGGGCTGCCGGGCTGGGGAGGGGTCGGGTGGGGAGCAGAGCGCTCTCTCCGGGGCGCCTCGCCTCGCCTCTCCTGGCAGATGCGGCTCCAGCTGCGGGGGGAGAATCCAAATTGCCTACGGTCTCCAAGACACCTGAGGCTGATGTGACACAGGCCCAGGGAACGTAGGGGAGGAGGAGAGCAAAGGGGAAAGAGGGAGGAGGAGCGAGCCGGCTTGGAAGCTGCACTGCCAGGCTTTGCAGTGCGCCGGGGAACGCCCCCTTCCTTGGGACTGCTGGCACATCTCTCTTCTCACCCCGGAGCCACTAGCCTCCAGTCAGTCATGCTGGCAGCGGGGTTGGCGAAGAGGTTTTTTTTTTTCCTAATCATTATAGGGATGTATCATCCTCTGGTTCAGCCCTGGCACATCCTGTTTGTGTGTATTTCCTGCAGCAGGTAATTACATCTGACTTTCTTAAATAGGGTTGTTGTAAGGATAGGAACAGTGTCTGGCCATTTCCTCAAAGAGGTGTGTTCTCTCCAGTGCGGTTTTTTTTTTTTTTTTGGATCTATGAAAAGCAGGAAAGGTTGGTTCTTCTGGAGACAAGGCAATGACTTAATAGACCTTTTTCTCTGCCTGGTGGTACATGATACACCCATCCACTGCAAACAGCTCTTCTTGAGAATACACCCTTCCTTCCTGTCTTGGTCTAACCTACAGACACAATAGATAAGAGAATACTGGAACTGTAAATTTAGAACTAGGTGAGACTTTTGAAATCATACAGTCCAGCCACATTTTACAGATGAGAAAACTGAGGTCCAGAGAAACTCAATAACTCACCCAGGGTCAAAGTAGTAAAAGAATAAAGATTCAAACTTGGGTCCTCTGACTTCAAAATTCGGGCTTCTGACACTGAACCTCTGCTTTTGGACCCTAGAAGACGATCTCTGCCCCGCCCCATGTGATCTTCAATATGGATCAGGTGTAGGTTAGACAGTTAGGCATCAAGCAGAAGTGGAACAAGCCCAACTACAATGTCATGAAGACTTGAAGCACAGACAATGATCAGTCCCTATTTTCCTTCTCACTCTAGAGTCATAACAGGTGATCACTTGGTCCTGTTGATTTTTTTAATTAGCCTTCCACCCAGAACTCTTGTCACCTTTTCTGTGCCCAATGAGCTAGGTCCAAGTGTGACCATTGTTCCATACTAGTTTAATATCCACCCGCTATTCCTTGACACCTGCTACCCTCCTTCTACCCAAGAAGACCCTGATACAGGCAAAAGAACATTAGATTTGTAATCAGAAGGCATAGGTTTAAAGACTGGTTCTGCTATTTAGTGCCAATATGACATTGGGCAAATCAGTTCACCTCTCTAGACTTCATTTTGTATAAGTAAAATAAGGGGTTTGTGCTAAATGGCATCTGATGTCCCTTCTATCTCTAAATCTATGACCTCAGTTTTAGCCCTATATCTTTATCTCAACTTGTCTGTTCCTTTTGTCATTAAGCAGACACACACTGGGGCAGAGGTGACTCTCCCACAGAGGATCCTAGTTCTGTGTTCTACTTTGTTCAATCCTGGGAGGAGGAGGATGGCATGACTCTGGCTCTTTACCCTTTTCATCTTGTAACCCTAGGAAAAATCTTTCAAAGCTTAGATTTGACTCATGTCTAGAGAAAATGTTTTGGGGAATTCCCAAAAATGTAACTGATGTACAAAGTAGAAATCAAGCAAAGGATAGCATTTCCTCCACCTCAAAAGAAATGCTTAAAGCACAAGAGATACATAAGCCCTCATTGACAAAAACTTAAAACACAAACAGTAACCCAGAGACTGACAATAAACATTAAGACATAAAACATTATGGAATTCCTGATGTAGTGTTTGAGTTTCTCTTCAGCTGAGCACTCTCTGAACAACTGCCCTTTCTAGAAAGTGGTCTTCTCTGAGAAGTTGCTTCAAATATTATTTCCAGCCAGGCAATAAGCACCCAGACTCAAAACCTCTCAACCTCTTGACTTCATGTTGTTCCCACCAAACAATTGATCTTTCATCAAGCATTTAGTATCAACATGCCAGGCAAAGGTGAGGAAGAAAAATATTTAAACTATGTAGAATATCCAGTACAAAGTAATGGAGAGAGAAAATGGGGCATCACATGTCAGAAACATTAGAATAGCCAATATTGAACCATAAGAGAGTGTGGAGTGGGTATAATATATAAGAAGACTACGTAAGTAGGAAGAGGGTTAAGCTGTGCAGAACCTTATTGTTAGATTCTGAAGGAAACAGGGAGCCAGTAAAGTTTAATGAGTGTGGTGGGGAGAGGGGTGTGGATATAGGCAAACCTACACTTTATGTTGTGAAGAAAGAAATAAGATTTGGCAACCAGTTAAATATATGGGATGAGTGGGTGAGGAGTTGCAAGATTTTGAACCTGGATAACTGGGAGGATGATAATGATGCCAAACAGTGATAGTGATGTTAAAAGGAGGAGAAGTTTTGGGAGAAAATATAATGAGTCCAAAATATTAAGAACATTCATCTCAGGAACATCTGTCATTTGTGTTGAGAGAAAGAAGCAACCACACACTTAAGATTTAGGCCCAGATACCTCTAGATAAGAATATGTACCCACTGCTACAGAGTAGTCACCATAGCTACCAGTGAGGGAGGCAAGACACCCCCACTCATGGGAAGGTGAAGGAAGATCAGTCAGAATTCCACATGTTCAGAATTGAAGATGAGCAGAAATTGTCACTCCTCTATGGACACCAATAAGTCAAGTGGTGATCAGCTCTTTCTGTTCAGTGGCCAATAAATATTCCTTAGATGTAGCATCTCAGATGTAGACAGTATAGAGTGACCCAGTCACTGGTACAACCTCTGGTTGTACAAGGAAACAATGTATGTGTCTTGCTAGAAATGCCCAGAGCAGAGGATTGAATTCTCCATTGGATATTATGCACTCATTCTTCATTGGGTAGCCCCACACATGCTCCAAGGAGCAAGCACTGTTGTCCTTTCAGGCATCCAGTTTCAAACCTTGATATAATTATCAATTCACTTACTCATCCCATATATCCAATTGGTTGCCAGATTTTCTCATTTCTTTCTCCACAACATAAAGTATAGGTTTATCCATGTTCCCTAATCCCAATATACTCAGTAAACTCCAGTGGCACCCTATTACCTTCAAGTTTCAAGCCTTCCTCTCCCTCATAAACTCCAATAATGTATCACTTGTCTCACTACCAAAAGTGTAAGTAATATTCCCTAATAGGTAATAATATTTGTCCTTCATTTTGAAAGAAGACCACATCATGGATGTGATGCCATGACAAGCACATGAATTGGATTTGAGTGAGTGAGTGCTATTCTAGGTCATAAGCCTCACTTTCACCTCCAGGGCCATCTGAATCCAATGGCCAGAAATGAATCAGGACAACTGGATAGTCCTGGATGTGAGGCAAGTAGGGTTGAGTGACTTACCCAAGGTCATACAGCTAGCAAGAGTTAAGTATCTGAGACTGGATTTGAACTCCTATCCTCCTGACTCTAAGGCCAGTGCACTATCTACTGCTCCACTTAGCTTCCCCCATTCCTTAATAGGCAGTACCTTACTTTAATAATGAAGGAATCATATAAAGGTATCCTTAATTAGTGATACTTTCCTATATGATACCTTCATTATTTTATCACAGCAAATAAGACTTGTTGTTTTTCTCAGTTCCTTGCCATTTGATTTCTATACCCATCACTGGCTGAAATTTCCCTCTCCAAAATCATCCATGATCTCTTACTGACAAATTCAATAGCTTCTTCTCAATTCTAATCCTTCTTGCCCTATCCATAGAGTCTGATACTGTTAAACAAACCCCTTCTTTTTTGTTTTATTTTAGGTTATTTTTAATTTTTCTCCCATTTATACATAAAAATAGTTTTCAACATTCATTTTTTTAAGGTTTTTTTTTTTTTGCAAGGCAAATGGGGTTAAGTGGCTTGCCCAAGGCCACACAGCTAGGTAATTGTTATTAAGTGTCTGAGACCGGATTGAACCCAGGTACTCCTGACTCCAAGGCCGGTGCTTTATCCACTACGCCACCTAGCCACCCTAACATTCATTTTTGTAAAATATTCTCTCTCCCTTCCCTCCCCAAGACATCAAGCAGTCTGATATAGGTTATACATGCACAATCATGTTAAACATATTTCCATATTAGTCATGTTGTAATAAACCTCCTCTTCTGGAAACTCCCCCCCTCCCCGGGTTTTTGTGACATTCCTCTGTTATATTTCTTTTCCTTACTGTTAGTCTCATCTTTCTTGATCTCCTTTATAAGACTATTACCCCTCACTCATGCATAGATGTACCTAGGGACTTTGCCCTGGGCCTTCTCTCTCTTTATTTTCTTGGTGAACTCATCAGTTCTCATGCACTCAAATATATTCTTTATTCATACAACTCCCATATCTACATTTTTAGCTTCTGTCTCCTGAAATCCAGGCCTTCTTTTCCAACTGCCTAATTGACATCTCCACCTGGTTATCTCACAGGCATCTCAAACTCAGCATATACAAAAGTACTTAAGTGTTTTTAAAATTAACAAACAATATATGGGTTAGAAAGGGGAGCAATAGAGGTAGAGAAACTAACTAGTAGCATAATGAAATAGTCTAGAGTTTACTCAATATTAGTGGCTGTAGAGGAAGGAAAGGTAGCACAATGGATAGAGTCAGAAAGACCTGAGTTCAAATCTGTCCTCAGATACTAGCTGTGAAATTCACATAACCCTGTTTACCTCAGGTTACTCATCTATAAAATGACCTGGAGAAGGAAATGACAAACCCCAAATGGGATCATAAAGAGTCAGACATAACTGAAACAACTGAACAACAAGAAGTAAGGAAAAGTAGATCGATACAAAATATATTGTGGAGATAATTTGGCAAGATGTGGCAATTGATTCAATATGAAGAATGAAGGAAAGAAAAAAGCATTGAGAATAACTGAAGTTACAAACATGAATAATTAGAATAGATGAATGGTAGTGGCTTCCACCAAAACAGGAAAATTAAGAAAGGAGAATTAAGAAAATTAAGGAGGTAATATTTGGGGGGAAGACATTCTGTGTTGGATATGTTAAGTGTGATATGGAGCAACCAGTGTCTAGTAGGCATTTGGAAACATGTGACTGGAGTTTATGAGAGAGATTGGAGTTGGATATATACATCTGGGAGTGTTTTCAGTGTGGAAATGATAGCTGAACACATAGAAACTTATGAAATCACTGAGGGAGGGTAAAGTAAAAAGTAACACAGAATGGAGATTCCCCCCCCCCCAAAAGGGGCTGGGACATGAATAAAAATCCAGCAAAGGAAACCCAAAAGAAGTGAACAGGTAGGTAGGAGAAAGTCATGTCATGAAAAATGAGTAAAGAGAATATCTGAAAGGAAAGGATGGTCAACAGTGTCTACAACAGTGTTGTAGAAAAGTTTAAGAAGAATGAGGACTAGAAAAGGCTATTATGCTTGCCATTAAGATATCATGGGTAAGGAGGAGCCAAAATGGCAGAGAATAACTGAACTCTACCAACATTCCCCTCCAAATAGCTTTAAAATAGCATCTCAAATTAAATTTTGGAACAACAGAACCAAAAAAAGGTCAGAGGGAGACATTTTCCAGCCTAAGAGTATATAGGAAACTAGGAATATATAGGAAAGGTTTATCAAGGAAAACTGCCTCACTTTCTTAGATCCAAAAAGGTAAAGTAGAAATTGAAAGAATGTACCAATCACCTCCTGAAAGAGATAACAAAATGAGACCTCGCAGGAGTATATTCAAATTGCAGAGCTCTTAGATTAAGTAGAGAATATTGCAAGCAGACAGAAAGAAATAATTCACATATCCTGGAGCCATAGTCAGGATCACACAAGACTGAGCAGCTTCCATATTAGAGAAATAGAGGACTTGGGAAATCTATTCTGGAGGGCAAAGAAGTTAGGATTGCAACCAAGAATAAACTACCAAGCAAAACTGAGTATAATCCTTCAGAGTAAAAAATAATAATAATAGATATTTTATGGACTAGAGGACTTTCAAACATTTCTAATGAGAAGATCAGAGCTGAAAAGAAAATTTGACATTCAATAAGAAAACAAGAGAAGTATAAAACAATAAACTTGAAAGAATAATCATTAGGAACTCAATGGAGTTAAACTTTTATATTCCAATATAAGAAGATGATACTTGTAACTCCTAAGAACTTTACCATTATAGGGGCAGTTTTAGAATGATCTCAAAACAATATAGGGTGAGAAAGAAGGATGTATAGGAAGGAGTAGGGCAGAAGTAAAATAAACCAAATTTTCTTATATATAGGAAAGAACTTTTATAGTGAAGGGGGGAAATGGGGAGCATAATGGACAATGCTTGAATCTCACTGTCATCAGAATTGGTTCAACACACACACACACTCATACACATACATACAGATAGTGAAATATATCTTACTTAGTAAGGGAGATAGGAGGAGAAGGGGGGGAAATGGAAAGAGGGGGAAAGAAAATCAGGAAAATGAGTTGGAAGAGGCAGTTACAAGCATCCGAAGTTAGACTTTTGAGAAGTTACCAATCATAATTGTGAATGTGAATGGGATGAGCCAACCTATAGAAGAGAAATGGATAGCAGAATGGATTAGCAACCAATATGGTGCATACAAGGGACCCATGTGGGACAGAAAAGCATAGCTGAAGTGAAGAACTGCAGCAGAGTCTATTATATTTCAATTGAAGTTGAGGAGTGGCAACCAAAAACTCATACAAAGCAAAGACAAAATTAGTCTTACCTGAAAGAGATAATCAAAAAATATAAAAGGATATGAGTTTTCAGATGAAGAAATCAAACCTATTTATAGTCATATGTTCTAAATCACTGTTGATTAGAGAAAGGGAAATTAAAACAATTCTGAGGCACCACTTCACTCCTATCAGAAGGGACATATGCTGGAACCATTCTGGAGACCCATCTAGAACTATATCCAAAGGGTTAAAAATCTGTATAATAACTTTGATCTAGCAATAGCACTAATCAGTCACTTCAAAGAGAGTGAAGAAAAATGATCTATATATAAAAATATTTATAGCATTTCTTTTGTGGTGTCAAAGATTTGGAAACTGGGGAACTACTTATGAATTGAGGAAAAACTGAACAAATTGTAAAGTATGATTAGTATATATCTTATGCTAGAAGAAATAACTGGAGGAGTGGATTCAGAAGAAACATGGCAAGACCTAAATGAACTGATGTAAAATGAAGAGAAGAACCAGAATATCATTAAGTATAGTTAGTAACAGCTATGTGGTAATGATGATTGTGTGAAAAACTTGGATATTCTGATCAATACAGTAATCCAAGAAAAAGAACTCATGATGAAAAAAAGAGTTCTCCATCTCCAGAAAGAAAACTGATAAACTTCAGTATAAACTGAAGTATAATTGTCTCAGTTTATTTTTTGTTTTTTGATGATATGACTAATATGGAAATATGTTTTACATTATTTTACATGTATAATTGAGATCATATTGTTTGCCTTCCCAGTGGGTGAGGGAGGAGTGGAAAGAAGGAAGAGAATGTAGAAGTCAAAATTTTAAAAGAATTTTCAAAACAAATAATAAATATTTTTTTATAAAAAGATCATGAGAAAAACATGGAAAGACTTGCATGAACAAAATGAGCAGAGCCAAGAGAACAATGTATACAGCAAACAACAATATTGTTTTAAGAATAACTTTGAGTGATTTGTCTCTTATAAATAACCAAATTATGGATCAATGTACAACATGAAAACAAAGCAAAGACTGACAAATTGGTTTCTGTGGGGGGTGGGGTGGGGGAGGGAAGTAAGTTTTGAGGAAAAATTGTAAAACTCAAATAAAATCTTTAAAAAAAAAAGAAATAACCAAATTAAATTATAAAGGATATATGAAAAAATGCCATTTGCCACTAGAGAAAGATAAATTGTATAGAATATATGCACTATTTTTATCTAAGGGTAACCATGTCTAAGGTAGGGAAAGGAGGGGGAGGAAAGAAAAAAATTTTGATATTATATGATAATTTTGTTGTATTTTTGAAAGGAATAAGAAGTTGTGCATAATAGATTTGCAATTTATACAATTGTCTTTTTTATTGTACTTTATAAAAATAATTTTTTATTCCATAAATTAAAAATAAAAAAAAATTTTAAACGCATAGGTAATATCAGTGAGGGCAGTTTCAAAGTTATATAGGTATTCCTAAAACAAAGATCTGACTATATCATATCCTGGAAAACCACTTAACTTATCTGTACCTCAGTTTCCTTATCTGTAAAAAAAGGGAGAAATAATATTTGATTGACTATGTAGTTATGATCCAAAACTTCACCCAATCCTTAGCAATGGGACTTGCACATAAAGTGCTCAATAAATGTTGAATTAAAATCAATTCCTATATGTGGAGTAAGCTGTCTTAAAAGGGCACATAAGGACCCATAAGGGAATATGGGTGAGCAGTAAGTAACCATTAGCTACTCCTTTCTGGCTTTTATATCCTAAGAGGAAAGGGTACCATGTTCCTGGAAGATCTGATGTTGGTAATTAGGTTGTCTACATATTTCTGGCCATAAGGAAAAATTACAGGAAAAGGTACCATGAAAGGATTTGGGCAGCACCATTAGGAAACAGCAAGAACATTGTTGGGTCTACATACTTCAAATTATCCAGTCCATGATCCTTCCATAATTTCTGAAATTGAATATTGGAATTAGACATTTAGATTTAGATGAAGTTGTTAAGTCATAAATTCTGGTAAAACAAAAGTTCTAGGGCAGCTAGGTGATGCAGTGCTTAGAGCACCGATCTTGGAGTCAGGAGGACCTAGGTTCAAATTTGACCTCAGATACCTAATAATTGCTTAGCTGTGGGACGTTGGGCAAGTTACTTAACCCATTGCCTTAAATAAATAAAATTTAAAAAAAATAAGGGTTACCTGGGGAGGATAAATTATACATCCATCCGTGTGTGTGTGTGTGTGTGTGTGTGTGTGTGTGTGTGTGTGTACATATATATCCTGGGTAGAATATATTATATTAAAACTTTAGTACCAAGTAAATTATTATAGGACAGCATAGGGAACTTAGAGGAATCATCTAAACTTCTCATTTTAAACTTGAAGAAATTAAGGCAAAAACCACAATTGGCATTAGTTTGAACTGTGACTGAAACTTGGGGTTTGGGTACTCTTGGGTACTCTTTCCAATGTCTTCTATAGTTATTGTCTTACATGTGGCTATCTCCTAGAACAGTGGGTTGTGATACAGATATGGTTTGATTGGAAATGAAAGTGAAGGGACTCTGGGGGTTAGTAGAGAGGGAAATTGAGGGAAAGTGCAGAACCTTTCTGGATTTTTGTTGTTTGTTCTTGCTTCTCAAAGAGGACCATAACATCAAGGAGTTGAAGTCATGACATGCAAGTGAATTGGATTTAAATGAAGGAGGGCTATGGCTCCTGAGTCATCTATCTGAGTCCCAGTGGCCAAATATAGATTAGAATGACTGGAGATGGGACTGGAAGCAATGAGAGAGCTTGGCCTTTTTAAGCTAAGGTCTCAGTTAGACCAGGCAAGGCCCATTCAGTGATTAGGCTAGGTAAGAAAAAAAAAGAAACAAAGAATGACCTCTTTTGCCTAGTCAAAAAATATAATAATAATAGGAGAAGGGAAGACCTTCAGAGTTTCTGACCAAAACAGAAAAAAATTGTTTGGGTCAATCAGGGTCCAAACAATGACTAAAATGGAGTGAGCCTAGGACCTATTGTTGACCAATCAACGAGCAAGTTCTCTAAAGGCATCCTTTCTTTTTGCCTAGTTCAGGGGTTCTCAACCTAGAATCCATAAACTTACAGGGGGAACTTTTTACATTTATATTTACATTTTCGCTAACCTCTAAGTAAAATTTAGCATTTTCTTCAATCATTTCAAAACATTATTTTGCAAAAGGGTCTATAATTTTCCACCAAAAAGGTCTGTATAAGGAGGTGCTGGAGCCAGTTTGGACTTGGACTAGCAAGTAAAGTAGTTTGGCTAAAACAGAGAATAAGGGCAGAAATATGCTGATGCCAGGTGCAATTAGCTTATTCCAATTAAATGGTCAGAGTGAGCAGTTATGCTTCAGAAACTGGCAAACACTACAGATCAAGACTTGATTTATTGTTTTATTAATTATATAGATTTAAGAAAATAATGAAGAAAATATTAATAATACATATTAAATTTAAAGGTGTGTCACAAATGGGATAATCCCCCCCACACACACACATACATTAGACAATTATTAAGTATATTTACCAACAAACGTTTAGGCTTATAACATCAAAAAAAGTTATGAAACCCTGGCTGAATGTATGACCTGGAAGGAAGGAAGGAAGGGGGAAGGAAAATGAAGGAAAGGAAAAAGGACAAAGGAGGGAGGAAGGAAAAAGAAGGAAGGGAGGGAGGAAAAAGAAGGAAGGGAGGGAGGAAAGAGGAAGGGAAAGGAAGGGAGGAAGGAAAGGAAGGAGGGAGGAAGGGAGGAAGGAAAGGAAGGGAGGGAGGAAAGGAAGGGAGGGAGGAAAGGAAGGGAGGGAGGGAGGAAATAGCAGCAGCTCATATTACTTGGAAAACTTGTTCTGTTCTCCCTTCTTGAAGAGGATCATGTCATCAAGGAAACTAAAACACAAATAGCTCAGTCTATCTTTCTATCTTTGGCCAACAATTGACCTAGGCCCCACTTGGCTATTGTTTGTGCCCTCATTGGTTCAGAATGAACATAAATAGCAATTATTTCTGTTTGGGCCAGAAACCCTGAGGGTCTTCCCTTCCCATATTGATTTTTTTTGACTTGGCAAAAAAAGGTCATTTTTTGCTTCTTTCTTTCTTACCTAGCCTAGTCATTGAACAGGCCTTTTCTTTGTCTGAGACCTATTAAAGACCTTAGCTTAAAAAGGTCAAGGTTTCTCACTGTTTCCAGGGCCATTTCCAATTGTCCTGATCCATGTCTTGGCCACTGGACCCAGATGGTTCAAGAAGAGAAAATGAGGCTGATTACTTTGCACAGCATCCCCTCACTCAAATCCAGTTCACTTGTTGTTATGGCATCACCTCCCTGAAGAGTTTCAAGGATGAAGGACAAACAACAACAAACATTAATCTTTAACATATGTGTGTGTGTGTGTGTGTGTGTGTGTGTGTGTGTATACACATATACATAAGGTGCAAGTAATAGTATACATACTAATATGCAGATGCACTAAACTTTCCTTATAAGTCTTCAGGCTACCACTTTCTGTCTCAAATGAGAAACTCTAAAGAAGTATGACAACTTAGTATTTCTCTATGTGAGAGGAACAGTTAATGTTTGATTGATTTGCTGATCGATTGAATCCCTCACTACCACTAAAAATTGTCAGAGAAAATGAGACCACAGGAAGCTTGTTAATGACAAAGGGGAATTAGGTAAATTGGTTGAGGAGAGCATTCCAGAAGAGGGTGCAGGCTGAGACATAAAAAGTGGGAGTGGTTCTTTTTTTTTTTTTTGCAAGGCAATGGGGTTAAGTGGCTTGCCCAAGGTCACACAGCTAGGTAATTAAGTGTCTGAGGTCAGATTTGAATTCAGGTACTCCTGACTCCAGGGCCGGTTCTCTGTCCACTGTGCCACCTAGCCACCCCAGGAGTAGTTCTTAAAACAATGTGTTAAGAGCAACTTTGAGTGACTAAACCATTTTGATTATTATAAATATCTAAATTAAGTAATTATGGTAAAAGCCCAGAGTACAAGTTTGCATGAAACCAAAAGAAAGAAATAAGTCAGAGAAAAGGAAGGTGATTTAAAAGCAGAAGATAGGGGCGGCTAGGTGGCGTAGTGGATAAAGCACTGGCCCTGGAGTCAGGAGTACCTGGGTTCAAATCCAGTCTCAGGCACTTTAATAATTACCAGCTGTGTGGCCTTGGGCAAGCCACTTAACCCTGTTTGCCTTGCAAAAACCTAAAAATAAATAAATAAAAATAAATAAATAAAAGCAGAAGATATCAATAAGAATCCAGTTTTAAAATATATTGAAGTTAAATAAGTGGGCTTATTATAGAAAGATAGAATATTCAGAGCAAGATCAAGAATCTATTAAAAATTGACATAGTAATCTAAAAATATACACTTCAACTTAATCTTACAAGCATGTAAATAAGCACTAGTTATATATTAAGAAGTTTAAAACAACACAAACATTTTTCTGAGTAAACACAAATTGTTAAAAATCACAAGAGCCTCAAATTACCTAGTAAGATATGCAAATCAGAACAATGTCTACCAGTATGTAAACATATGTGTGTGTATATGTGTGTATGTGTGTATGTATGTATGTATATTTGCTAATATTGGCAGGGCACTAGTGAAAATAAATATTCTAGCAATTGTAGACTGTTCTGAAAATTTTGGAGAACAATATATCAAGATACTATTAGTGTCACAAAACTGATCATACCTTTACATCCAATGTTGAGATTTCATACTAAAAATATCATGAAAAGGAATAAAAAGCTTGTCTTTAAAAGCTACCATTCTTTACAGTCACAAAAGCAAAAAGATTAATAGTTTAATTGAAGGACTGAATAAATTATAGTACTAATACAAATGGATATCATGAAACTACAATATGAATGGATATCATGAAACTATAATATGAAACATAAAAGGAAATATGGAATAGCTTATATAAAATGTTAAAATGTATACAAGTTGAATACTTTTTAAAAAGGAAAAAATAACAAACACCTAGCTGCCTCCTTATTTCATGTGTTCAATTATTTTGTTTTGATAATGGTTAAAAATTTTATAATAAAAGCCAATTTAAAATTCATGGGACAAAATGAATGTTTATTTGTTATTTATTCTTAAATTTATATAATTATTAAACCCTAAATAGAGCAAGAAAAACAATTATATGAAATGATCAATAGTGGTGTCAAAATACAGAAAATGAAACCTACCTTTCCACTGAGAAGAGAGGACAATTGATGCCAAATGTAATCTAGAGTAACAGGCTTCTGGGTCAGTTTGTTTTGTGTAAACTCTTTTCTTGGACCAGGAGTAATATATTAAAGAAATGGCTGGCAGAAATAAAAGACATCAATACAAATTTTTTGTTTAAAGAAAAAAATCAGTTCAAGCAACACCTTTAAAAATCAATGGATTAATATCAAATAATATTGGACAAAGTCCAGAGAGGAAAGGATTGTAACAGAGGCAAGAGTGAGACTAAATCTGTGATTACAAAAATAGGAAAAGACAGCTGAAAGAGATAATTTAATTTTTTTGTTGTTTTTCATTTTTTTATTTTGTTATACATTGCTGAAATATATATATATTTAATTTAATTCAGGATGCACTCCATGAATGAAGATTTTGACTCCTCTGGTATAAAAGACATATTGCTGAACTTTGAATAAAGAAGACTTGGCTTCACATGCTGACTCTAACACATTCTTTTTGTGTGATCTTGATTCATTAATTTAAGTTCTCAGTGCCCAGAATGAATTTTAAGATTGAAATTTATATATGAGCTGCAATCTTTAACTTGGCAAATGGAACTTCTAATTATATACATTATAGATCAAAGATCCTCTTCCTTTTTTTGTTTTTGTTTTTGAGGAAAATGACTTGCCCAAGGTCATACAGCTAGTAACTATTAAGCCTGAGTTCAGATTTGAACTCAGGTCCTCCTGACTCCTAGGCTGATAAACCACCCCAGAAGTCTTCTTCTAATGGGATGATTTTAGTACCAATTTGCCAAGTCAAAAATGGCCTCACAGGTTTGACTTTGGCAGAAGAATGATGTTGCTGTACTATATGATGTTCTAAGAAAACTGGGCACTGGATTTCCAGTCAAGATGGCAGAGAGAAGACAGGAACAGTTCTAAAATCTCCTGATCTTCCCCTATATATGAAACAAACATCTTAACAGAAATCTCATTACATTAAGAGGTACAAAAGACCTATGGTAATAGAGGGGAAGAAGGGAGGAGATGAGAAACACCTGAATCTTCTTCTCATCAGAGTTGGCTTAAAGTTAACTTACACATACACTCAGTTAACTTAAAAAAATCTTACCTTTCAAGTATTAAAAGGGGAAAAGGGGAGGGGGGGACAGAGACAGGGAGTGGGAGAAAAAAGATAACCAACAGAGGGAAAGGAAGGGAAAAGGGGAAAAAGGGAAAGGGGAAAGAAAGGGGAGGGGGTGGATATAGGAGGGCAAACACTAAAGGGGGTGGTATTCAGAAACAAAATATTGGAGAATATGGATGAAGGGGAAAAAGGGAAAAAATACAAAACGAGGAAAGATAGCATGGAGGGCAATAAAGAATTAGTAATTATAACTTTGAATATGAATGGGATGAACTTTCCCTTAAAATGTAAGTGAATAGCAGAGTGGATTAAAAACCAGAATCCTACAATATGCTGCTTACAAGAAACTCATTTGAAGCAAAGAGATACATATAGAGTAAAGGTAAAAAAGATTGGAGATTAATATATTTTGCTTCAGCTGAAGTGGAAAAAAAAGCAGGGGTAGCAATCCTTATCTCAGACAAAGCAGCTGCAAAAAGAGATAAGGAAGGGAACTATATCCTCCTAAATGGTACCATAGACAATAAATTGATTTCAATACTGAATATGTATGCCATCTTAGCTGGAAGTCCAGTGTCCAGTTTTCTTAGAACTTCATATAGTACAACAACATTATTCTCCCACCAAAGTCAAAACTGTGAAGCCATTTTTGACTCAGCAAATTGGTACTAAAATCATCCCATTAGACGAAGATTTCTGGGGTGGTTCACCAGCCTGGGAGTCAGGAGGACTTTGGAAAAATAGATGAAGATGGAATTCTGCCTAACTCTTTCTATGACACCAATATGGTGCTGATTGATACCCATGTATGGGATAGCATCCAAATTCTTAGAGAAGCTGAAAAAACTACAGGAAAATATAGACAGCAAAACTCTACTAGTGGGAGACCTCAACCTCCTGCTCTCAGATTTAGATAAATCAAATCATAAAATAAACAAGAAAGAAGTTAAGGAGGTAAATAGATTTTTACAAAACCTAGATATGATAGACTTATGGAGGAAACTGAATGGGGATAGAAAGGAATATATACCATTTTCTCTGCAATATATGGCAGTTATACAAAAATTGACCATGTAATAGGGCATAAAAACTAATAATAAATTGCAGAAAGGCAGAAGTAGTGAATATATCTTTCTCAGATCATAATGCAATAAAAATCATATGAAATATTGAGCCAGGGAGATATAGACCCAGAACTAATTGGAAACTGAATAACTTAATTTTAAAGAATGAGTGGATTAAACAACAAATTATAGAAAGAATTAATTATTTTATCCTAGATAATGACAATAATGAAACAACATACCAAAACCTATGGGATTCACTCAAAGCAGCTGTCAGGGAATATATATCTTTAAATGCTTATATGAATAAATTAGAGAAAGAGGAAATTAATGAACTAAATATGCAACTAAAAAAATTAGAGAAAAAACAGATTAAAAACCCCCAATTAAATACCAAATTAGAAATTCTAAAAATTAAAGAAGAAATTAATAAAAGTAAAAGCAAAAAACCTATTTAATTAATAAATAAATCCAAGAGTTGGTTTTATGAGAAAAACAATAAAATTGATAAACCTCTGGTCAATTTGATTAAAAAAAGAAAGAAAACCAAATTGCTAGTATCATAAATGAAAAAGGTGACTCACTACCAATGAGGTGAAAATTAAAGTAATAATTTGGAATTATTTTGCCCAATTCTATGCCAATAAATTTGACAATCTAAGTGAAATGGATGAATACTTACAAAAATAAATTGCCCAGGTAAAATGAAGAGGATATTAAATACCTAAGCTACCCTATCTCAGAAAAAGAAATTCAACAAGCCATTGTTGAACTCACTTAGAAAAAAATCTCCAGGGCCTGATGGATTCACAAATAAATTCTATCAAACATTTAAGGAACAATTGGTTCTAATCCTAGATAAACTCTTTGGAAAAATAGGTGAAGATGGAACTCTGTCTAACTCTTTCTATGACACCAATATGGTGCTGATACCTAAACCAGGAAGAGTTAAAACAGAGAAAGAAAATTGTAGATCTATCTCCCTGATGAATATAGATGCAAAAATCTTAAATAAAATCTTAGCAAAACAATTACAAGTTATCACTAGGCTAATATGTTATGACCAAGTAGGATTTATCCCAGGAATTCAGGGTTGGTTCAATATTAGGAAAATTGTTAGTATAATTAATTATATCAACACCAAACATATCAGAAATTATATGATTATATCAATAAATGCTGAAAAAGCTTTTGACAAAATACAGCACCCATTCCTACTAAAAACACTAGAGAATATAGGAATAGATGGACTGTTCCTTGGAATAATAAGCAGTATCTTTCTGAAACCATCAACAAACATTATATTCAATGGGGAGAGGCTAGAAGCATTCCCAATAAGATCAGGGGTGAAACAAGGATGTCTATTATCACCACTACTATTCAATATTGTATTAGAAATGTTAGCTTCATCAATAAGAGAAGAAAAAGAAATTCAAGGAAGTAGAATTGGGAAGGAAGAGACAAAATTCTCACTCTTTGCAAATGACATGATGGTATGCCTAGAGAATCCCAGGAAATAGTCCAAAAAACTACTGGAAACAATGAGCAATTTTAGCAAAGTTGCAGGATATAAAATAAATCCTCATAAATGCTCAACTTTTCTTTATATGACTAGCAAGATACAGCAGGAAGAATTAGAAAGAGAAATCCTATTCAAAGTAACCTTAGAAAATATAAAATACCTAGGAGTCTATTTGCCAAGGCAGACTCAGAAACTTTTTGAAAAAAATTACAAAACACTTCTCACACAAATAAAATCAGATTTAAATAACTAGGCAAACACCAACTGCTTGTAGATAAGTCAAGCTAATATAATAAAAATGGCAATTCTACCAAAATTAAACTACCTATTTAGTGCTCTACCAATCAAAATTCCAAAAAAATTACTTTAATGAGTTAGAAAAAGTTGCAAGTAAATTCATATGGAAAAATAAAAAAAATCAAGAATTTCCAGGGATTCAATTTTACAAAGTGCAAAAGAAGGTGGCTTAGCCATACCTGATCTAAAATGACATTATAAAGCATCAGTCATCAAAACTGTCTGATATTGGCTAAGAAATAGAGTGGTGGCCCAGTGGAATAGACTAGGTGCAATAGCAGGAAATGATTATAGTAATATAATATAATATAGTTATAGTAATATATATAATATAATATAATAATATAATATAGTAATAATATAGTAAATAATTATAGTTTGATAAACCCAAAGAGTCCAGCTATTGGGATAAAAACTCTCTCTTCGATAAAAACTGCTGGGAAAATTGGAAGTTAGAATGGAAGAAACTTAGATTAGATCAACACCTCACACCCTATATCAAGATAAAATCAAAATGGATACAGGATTTAGACTAAAAAAAACAATATTATAAGCAAACTAGAAGATCAAGGAGTAGTTTACCTGTCAGATCTATGGAAAGGGAAGCAGTTTATGACTAAGGAAGAGATGAAAAACATCACTAAAAATGAACTAGATGATTTTGATTACATTAAATTAAAAAGCTTTTGCACAGACAAAACCACTGTAACCAAGATCAAAAGAAATGTAGTAAATTGGGAAACAATCTTTGCAACTAATGTTTCTGACAAAAGACTCTTCTAAAATATACAGAGAACTGAATCAAATTTTTTTTTTAAAAAGCCATTCCCCAATTGACAAATGATCAAAGGCTATGCAAAAGGCAATTTACAGATGAGGAGATCAAAGCAATCCATAGTCATATGAAAAATTGCTCTAAATCATTACCTATTAGAATAATGCAAATTAAAACTTCTCTGAGGTACCACCTCACACCTCTCAGACTGGCCAATATGACCAGAAAGGACAATGATCATTGTTGGAAAGGTTGTGGGGAAATCTGGGTAATACATTGTTGGTGGGGCTGTGAACTCAAACATTTCTGGAGAGCAATTTGGAATTACTCCCAAAGGGCAACAAAAATGTACATAACCTCTGATCCAGCAGTACCACTACTGGGTCTATGCTCTGAAGGGATGAAACAGGGTAAAAACATCACTTGTACAAAAATATTCATAGCAGCCCTGTTTGTGGTGAGAAAGAATTGGAAATTAAGTAAATGTCCTTCAATTGGGGAATGGCTTAGCAAACTGTGGTATATGTATGTCATGGAACACTATTTTTCTATTAGAAACCAGGAAGGATGGGAATTCAGGGAAGCCTGGAGGGATTTGCATGAACTAATGCTGAGTGCAGAACCAGAAAAACATTGTACACCCAAACAGCAACATGGGGGTGATGATCATCCTTGATGGATTTGCTCATTCCATCAGTGCAACAATCAGGGACAATTTGGGGCTGTCTGCAATGGAAAATACCATCTGTATCCAGAGAAAGAACTGTGGAATTTGAACAAAAACCAAGGACTATTACCTTTAATTTAGGGGGGAAAACGTGGTATCTTATTGTCTGATCTTGCTATCTCTTATACTTTATGTTTCTTCCTTAAGGATATGATTTCTCTTTCATCACATTCAATTTGGATCAATGTATATCATGGACACAATGTAAAGACTGGCAAATTGCCTTCTGTGGGGGGTGAGGGGAAGGAAGTAAGATTAGGAGAAAATATTGTAAAACTCAAAATAAATAAAATCTTTATAATTCAAAAAAGAAAACAGGGCACTAAGTCTAAACTGGATGAGACAAGAGGTTTATTAATAATGAGAGTGAAAAGTAAAGAATTGAAATGCTTATGGAGAAAAAAATGTCACCTTTGGGAGGAAAAAATTACTGTGAAATGAGCATAAGATTCAGAAGCTAAGGACTTGGGTTCTAGGTCCCAATCATATCCTTGATCTTTCTGGGACAATATTATGTCATGTGTAAAAATAAGGTAGTTAAACTAGAAGTCCTCTGATGTTCTTTCCAGTTCTAAATCTAGGATTTTCTGAATTCAGCAAAAGAGACATGAAGTCTTATTTTACCTAGGACTATACATTGTACATATTTAAGAAATGAATGAATAAATGGTTCGAAAAGGTCTGCTTGTTGACATAATTAAGCAGTTTCCCTGAAAAGTCAGATGAGGGCAATTAAATGAGGTAGCTCAGCAGACTTGCTTTGAGAAAGGTCTAAGCCAGGTCATACAGTAAGCACCTGATATCAAAGCTGAACTTAAGTCACTAGATATGTGACTCAGTTATGAAATGGGAACAGTTTTTTCAGGCTTTGTCTGAGGATAAAATGAGATCGTATTTAAAAAGCCATTTGTGAATCTTAAAGCACATCAGAAACACTAGCTATTATTCTTCTGCTTCCTCTCCATCCTTCTTGCTGAATGTATTCATCATCTTCATTATGACTTCTAGTTTCAATCCCTTCTTTTATCTGCAGTCAGTCTCCTTCTTGTTGGCCTCATCCTCATTCCTAAACTTTACCTCATGTTCTGCCACAGGAATGATTCATAATCTTGTAATCCCTTCACTCTTCCAAATCACTCTTCCAAACTGTTCATTCTTAAACCTCAGGTCCTTTTATCCTGTTCCTTGACTCAAAAATGGACTGAGGGAAACTCATAAAAACAAACCCATTTCAATAAAGTCACCTGACTGCTCCCCAGGGCTTGGCAATCCTGTTCGAGTTCTATTGATTTACCTAGTTCACTCTCCTTAGTAACTATTGTATTGCTTTCCTCAGTCAGACCCCCTTCCGTACTGTCATAGCAAATCCTTCTTACCTACTTCATTTAGATTGAGGTTATCTGACTTGAGCTTCTCAACAACTCTTCTCCTGAAAGTTTCCATACATTCCTTTCCCCACCCCACCAAGCCAAATATCTTGACAAGTACTAGTATCTCAAAGGAAGAAATAATCCTAGCCTATTTTTTTTCCAGCTGTGTCCCTTCCTCATCCTTCCAGGACCTTGGACAATGGCCATGTCCTTCTTGTCATGTATCATCTAGTCCTCTCTCTTAATCCCTTCCCATTTGCCTACAGATATATTAAGATCTTTACTCTGGAAAAAAACTTCCCCTTAGTCCTTATGCATCATCCGACTATGGCTCCATCTCTATCTTACTTTTCACTCTTGATATTTTGAAGGGGTGAGGCAGAACAGAATCTATAACTGATATCTCCACTTTACCACCTACTCTTTCTTCAACCTGAACCTCTAAAAATATGAATGAAAATGTTTGCTAAGGTCAAAATTTCTTTTTAAATAATAAATGTTTGTTAGTCTTCATGTTCATTGGTCTCTTTACAATTATTTGAAATAACGGTTTGGTTACTTTCCCTCACCTTCATGACCCAAAAGTGGTCCCAAAGAGTTGGAGAAAACTGGAACTACCGAACAGGACAATGAATGTTCAATGTAGTGGTTTAGCATTTCCTGCTTGGGCTCATTTTATAGATGAGGAAAGTGAGGCAAACTGGGTTAGGTGGTTTGCCCAGGATCACACAACTAGTAAGTGTTTGGGACCAGATGTGAACTCGACTGCTCTTAGGTATTCACTAAACACCTACTATACATAAAGCACTCTGCTGGAAGCTGAAAATAGAACCCCAGAGAAAGACTAGTCCCTTCCTGACCTTCAAGGAACTCAAATTCTGGTGGAACATAGCCTCCTTCTGAGTGTTACTTTAATTTTCTTTCTTTAATTTCTCATTATTGCACCTTTTCCTGATTTATCTCTTACTACACCAAATCTTCTTTACTCAGTCTACTTCATAAGTTTTTATTTTCTTATTGATTCTTTAAGGTTAGAGCTCACCAAAATTGTATAATTGTCCCTTTCTGCTCCTTATTTCCTACTAAGTAAAGTCTAATGTTCAAGGTCTTCTACAATCTGACACTATCCTACTTATTCCTTCAACCTGGTTTCACATGATTCGTTTCTATGCTCCAGATCACTTGCTTTCCCTCATACACCCTTAGCATATTGCTATCTTTCTGTGTCTTTGTTCATAGTTTTCTGTACTATGCTACAACTCCTGTTAAGTTTCTATCCACCCTTTAAAGTTGAGCTCAAAGATCACCACCTAAAGGGAGTCTTTGCCCTGATCCATCCTTTAAGAAAAAGTCTTTTCCCCACCTCAAGTTTCACAAAGTGCTTTGTTCACACTTCTATTGTGGATTTTCTCCAAAAACTGACTTTTTCAGAATAAGGAACAGGTGTAGGAAATAGGCATCCAAGTTGACAATCGAGAGAGTCTTATTCTACCAGAAAAAGTAATGTAGAAGATAGAGTGAACTTATAAGAGTCCATGAACAATATAGAAAAACACACGGACACAAGGTTCAGCCAAGAGAGCTCCTAAAAAAAGAAAAGGGCAAAAGCTTCAGGCCATCTCGTCATCTCGTCATCTCGGATACTTGACTTCCTTCCTTTTCCTTTTTGTTGTTTTATTTGGTGGTTCCAATTGTGTCTGACTCTGTGGCCCCATTTTGAAGTTGTCTTAACAAAAATACTGGAGTGGTTTTCTATTTCTTCTTCTCCAGCTCAGTTTACAGATGAAGAAACTGAGGAAAATAGGATCACACAGAGAATATGTGTCTGAAACTGAATTTAAACTCAAATCTTCCTGACTCCAGACCTGGCTCTCTGCTCAGTAGGTTTTCTTCTAGTCCCAGCTAAAATTCTAACTTCCTCAAGAAGTGGATGCCAACCCCACTTAAATTCTAGTGTCTTTCCTCTATGAATTATTTCTTATTTATTCTGTTGTTTGTACTTAATTGTTTTGAATATTGCCTTCCCCATTAGAATGTAAGCTCCTTGAAGTCAGGATCTGACTTTTACCTTTTTTAGATTCACAGTGAATAACACTGTCTGCCTCAGAGTAGGTGATTAATAAATGCTTATTGACTGATCAGAAGAAAATGTGTTATATTTGTGTTTCTGTAATACTCATTAAAACTTGGTCATGTATAAAGAACAAAATAAATTACTCCTTAAAAGAGAACATTAAAAAAAAGCACAAATGGAACAATCTCTACTTTGCAGATCCTAAGGGAGAATAAAGAGTTTCTTGAAAGAATTGGGGGAGGGGATAGGCGCCCGGGGGGCTCGCGGTCCGGAGGCGCCTCGGCGGTCCCGGGAGGCCGGGACGGCGGTGACCGGCCCGGGGCTGCTATGGTGCTGAGCGCTCCGGGAGAGCCGACCCCGGAGAGGTGGCTGCGGCCATGAAGGCGGGTGCCACATCTATGTGGGCTTCATGCTGTGGGTTGCTGAATGAAGTCATGGGGACTGGAGCGGTAAGAGGTCAACAATCTGGATTTGGGGGAGGTACTGGCCCATTCAGACTTGCACCAAACACAGATTTCTCCACATACCCACCAGCAGCTACAGGAGGAGCTAATATAGTTTGCAAAGCCTGTGGACTTTCATTTTCAGTTTTTAGGAAAAAGCATGTATGTTGTGACTGCAAGAAGGATTTTTGTTCTGTCTGTTCAGTCATACAAGAAAATTTCAGAAGATGTACTTGTCACTTGTTACAAGAAACTGCCTTTCAGCGCCCTCAGTTAATGCGACTTAAAGTCAAAGATCTGAGGCAGTATCTCATTCTTCGAAATATACCGATAGACACTTGCCGAGAGAAAGCAGACTTGGTTGATCTTGTACTGTGCCATCATGGATTGGGCTCTGAGGAAGACATGGACACACACAGCCTGAATTCTTCGAGGTCACAGACTTCCAGCTTTTTTACACATCCATTTTTTTCGACATATCTAGTCCCTTCTTCAACAGCGTCTTCATTGCAGGGAGACCTCACAAGTCAAAGAGGATTCTCGGGCCCTGCACTTTCACAGGGACAAGGTGAAACACCCTCAACAAACACAGAAGATGATGAAGAAAATGCCGGAGAGATCCCTGGACTCTCCAGAAAGTGGATGAGAGCTTCATTATCTGATCTGTCAAGTCTTGAAGATGTTGAAGGGATGAGTGTCAGACAATTGAAGGAAATCCATGCTCGGAATTTTGTCAACTATTCTGGCTGTTGTGAAAAGTGGGAGCTGGTAGAAAGAGTGAACAGACTATAAAAAGAAAATGAGGAAAATCAAAAGTCATATGGAGATAAGATGCAGCTCAATGATGATATAGGCGACAACCTCTGCCGGATCTGCATGGACGCAGTCATTGATTGTGTTCTTCTGGAGTGTGGCCACATGGTCACTTGCACCAAATGTGGCAAACTTATGAGCGAATGTCCCATTTGCTGGCAGTACGTGGTTCGAGCTGTGCATGTCTTTAAATCATAGAAAGTCTCAACCCCAGAATTTTATTTGAAAAGCATTTCAATAAGCAGACAGAATTTGAAACCATTATTGTTCAGAGACTGGACTTTTTTTTTTTTTCATTTTGAATAGTGGAAAGAAGAGTTCATTTTGCTCAGTTTGATGTGGAAACACTTTCTGACATTTCCTTTGGCAATCTGGGAGGAAGTTTAGGGGTGGTAGAAGGTTCCCAGGACCCTTCCCATTGACAAGTTTTGTTCTCAAACCGTTAAAAGGAGCTTGCCTGTTGCTCTCTTAAGAATACTGCCCCTCCTCCCCCTTCATTGCCTCAACATAATTTTTAAAGGGGGCAGCAAGTAGAGCACACAGTGGTCAGGCAGATTATTTACCCTTTTAGTCAAGTGAGTTGAAAACGCTAACTGAAGTTTCCACATTGTTGCTCTTCTAGTGTTTAAATTCAATATAATCGGAGAGTCTCCGTAGAAAACTGCCAGCGCCTTAGAATAAATATGTCAATTTATGTTGATTAAGCATTTCTTACCAATGGCTGCATCAAGAAGTCATTACAGAAGTTTGTGTGCTAAGGACATTTTTCTTTTTCTTTTTTTTTAAAGCCTGTAACATCATTTTACATTCTTTGTATAGTGAAGATGTTTTTGTTTTGCTCTCAGTGCTTTCCTGCTAACTCATTTCAAGTTTAGGAATAAATTTACAAATTTTAAACAACAACAACAAAAAAGAATTGGGGGAGGGGAGAAGTAAAAGGGTAGAAATGTCTTTCAAAGAGGAAACGGAGAAAAAAGGATATGAAAATTCAGAGGTGAATTCCCATTAGGATTGATGGATAGAAGAATGTGATACAAAGAAAAAAAAAGACAGGCACCTGAAAATTTGGCACTAAATAATTATGAAGATCTTCCTATAGAAGAGGGACTTGAACCATCAAAAGACAAAGCAAATCCATCCCAGATTCCATTTGGTGAAAGAGCATCAGGAGATGAATAATGGTGACTGTCCTCAATGAGGGCTGCCACGGTAGCTATTTGTCAGTGTGAAATAAACAATAGAGAGATTTGATTTCTTCTACTGAGTTTATCCAGGACATGTAGTACAGCTCCCAAAACTTGTTAAACCTGATGATCAGTCCTAACTCCTTGTGATTCACAAGGGTTTAAGTTTGCCCTCCAAAAGGAACCTAAAAATCATTGCTAAAGACCACGAAGTCTTGACCAAGAAATTATTGAAAATTTGGGGTGTTTTCATCACTTCTATCAGTGGAAGAGAGGAGATTCAGAAGGTGCAAGCAGATTTGAGAAGTGAACAGATTACTAGCCAAACTATCTAAAAATGAAAATTGGATTTCTGAGCTACTGCTTCGATAGCCAAATGGCTTGGTCCCATTGTTCCAGAAAATAATTAATTACTTGAATGTAACTCAAGGTTCAAGACTCCCCAGACTTATATGAATTAGATTTATATTTTATATTTTATATTTTATATTTTGCATACTGGAAATTACCTTATTACTACCCCCAAAATAATTATAACTCATTTTATCTCTATACAGAGTTTATTCTAATAAAAACTCTCAATATAGTATCTAAGTTTATGTAAGTAAAGACATAGGTAAAAGGAATCAAGTTTCTTTATATGCATTCATGGTAATAGACCCTTTTATCAAGTACCGAACAGTATAAATTTCACCTTCAAAGATAAGGCTGAAGTTTCAGAGGATTAACAGAAATCCATGAGTACATAAAGTATTCCCAATCAACACAATTTCCTTCCTTCTCTTGGAGACAGTACAATTTTACTGTCCTCAAGGCATTCATCCTTCAGTTTGGAATATGCTTGGCAGAAAGCTGATCTTGAAGTTGCCAGCAGGACACCCTCCTAACCTCAATATTCCAATAAAGTTTTCACCCTCACCTGCATAGTAGATGGTACCACTCTGTGGTACCCTACCAAAAGGGAAGCACATTTGGGACTGCTAGATAGAATATATTATCAAAATACTGGTAAGGTCTTTTATTCTCTCCCACCTACATACATACACACACACACACACACACACACACACACACACACACACACACACACAGACACGAAATCCTCTAAGGGTTGCTGCAAGGTTAATGTATTTGAGGTTGGGGATCAAGTGACCTCATTCCCACTGGATCTTCAATGTTTGTATAACTCAACATAATAACAGCAGAATGTTCAAGACCCTTGATCTTCTGTTTTATAGTTTGACATTACACTTCCTAGTTGCAAATGGTGATCCTCTTCTCTTGCAAAACATTGAATTGGTTAAGAAATTCCATTGATACTTATTTTTTAAAAATTAACTAGAGCCTATCATGCCTTCCAGCTAATATCCTAAATGATAAGAAGTTAGACTTCCAAACTCTCAAATTTAGGATTACCCATAAGACAATCTCCAAAGCTAGCACTGCCTAGGAAAAACTTCCTTCTCCAACTAGTTGATTAAGATTTAAGAATGACACTCACCAGTTTTCTTGGGCTCTATGAACAAATGTCTGCCTATGCCAATGGCTCTTTGGCAGAAGGAACTCATACTCAATTACTGCCCTCTCAGGAGCAATCCAGAAAAAAAGGAAAAGGGAAAAGAATTATTTTAAAAAACATTATTAAAAAAATTAAAATCCAAAGCCTTGATTCTGGTTTGTATTGTAGCAGTTGTGGTGGATCCACTCACAAGAGTCTGTCCTAATTGTCCAAGACAATAATTTCTCTTGGGGATAGCTCCTATCAGTAAAACTCATCCTCTAGGAATTACCAAGGGTTGTCACCAAACTTGGAAGATGTTCCTAAACACCAAGACTTCATAAAATCCCCTCAACAAAGTAACAGTGGGCATCTTTCCACCCTCTATAGGGTGAAAAGATATTAAAGCTTTATAAGTAAGTTCAAACTGGTTAAGAAACTCCCTTGAACAAAACCATAGAAGAAAATTATTTAAAAGCTAAAACCCTTAGCTCTAGCCGTGTCACTATCAGATTTATACTCCAAAGTGACTGGTGACAGGAATATTAAGCAAATGAATGAAAATATTCAAAACAATATTATACTGAAAAAAGACTGGAAACAAATTATGTGTTCAATGATTGAGGGATTTCAAAACAATTCACATTATATAAATGTCACATAATATAATTAAATAATGGTCCAAATTTTTGAACACATACTGTATTAGGTTTTTTTTTAGGTTTTTGCAAGGCAAACGGGGTTAAGTGGCTTGCCCAGAGCCACACAGCTAGGTAATTATTAAGTGTCTGAGACCAGATTTGAACCCAGGTACTCCTGACTCCAAGGCCGTGCTTTATCCATTAGCCACCTAGCCACCACCTAGCCTCCCCCTACTCTATTGTTTTTTTAAAAAGTCTAGCACCTAGCTTGTATGTTTATGTAATTATAAATTATCTGCACAATACAGTAACTGCCCTACTTCTGACCCTTATTACCCATTTCCTTGAGTTTTTCCAAAGGCCCTCCCCATTCAGTCATCCACCACAAAACTGACAAAATGAAGTCTAGTCAGGTTTTCCTTTCAATCAATGAACTCTAATGACTTCCTTTTACTTCTGGGATCAAACATAAACTCTTTTTTGGTGTCTTCATAAACTTGAGCCTTTCCTGATTTCTTTTTTACACATTACTCCCCTCCACAGACTCTTCTATCCAGACACACTGGATCAATTACCTGTGTCCTTGACTTTGTACTGGTTGCCCTCCATTACTAAAATGCCATTCCTCTTTTTTTCCCACCTCTTTCAATTATTAGTTTTCTTCCATACCCAATTCAAGGTCCATTACCTGATCTCTACCTCTAGCTTTCAGTTTCCCCTTCCCAAAATATCTTGTATTTATTTTGTATAGATTTAGGTAGAGATCTCATCTATGTAAATCTCATCTCATATCTAAATCTCTCACATAGCAAATAACAGAAAAAAGGAAATTTGTAAGAAAGCACTGACAAGCAGGAAAGCTTTAAAGATAATTTGTTAATTATAGATGCATCTAAGAGGCTTGTGGTTTTATATGCATTCCTTGTTTTTCTCTTCTACCTTGGAAATGGTAATGGGGAGTCATGTTAAGTACCAAAGAGGAAAAAAAAATTGAAGATGAATATAAGATTCTTGAAAGCAAGAGCTGTTCTATTGTCTTTGCTTCACCAGAACTTAAGAATACACCCAGGATGTAGCAAACGTTTAATGAAAGCCTACTAATCAGTTGTGATACTGGGGATTGTGAAATATATTCAAAAATAAAATTTTGAAAGAATAAGAAAAATTTCAGCTAAATGAAAATTTCAAAATATTTTAATTATTAATAATATTTTAGTGGGTAGATAGTTGGCACAGTAGATAATGTGATAAGCCAGAAGTAAAGAAGACCTGAGTTCAAATTTGAGCTTAGATACTTTCTGGATAAATGACCTCAGGCAAGTCACTTAACCTGTATGTATTGATTTTCTCATTGGTAAAATGAGCTGGAGAATGAAATGGCAAATGACTCTGGTATCTTTGCCAAAAAAAAAAAGAGGTCATGAAGAATTGAACATGACTGAAAATTAGCTAAACCGGGGCAGCTAGGTGGCACAGTGGATAGAGTACTGGTCCTAGAGTCAGGAGGTCCTGAGTTCAAATTTGACCTCAGATGCTTAATAATTACCTAGCTGTGTGACCTTGGGCAGGTCACTTAACCCCAGTGTCTTAAATAATTTTTTTTAGTTTTTGCAAGGCAAATGGGGTTAAGTGGCTTGCCCAAGGCCACACAGCTAGTTAATTATTAAGTGTCTGAGGCCAGATTTGAACTCCGGCACTCGTGACTCCAGGGCCATTGCTTTATCCATTGCACCACCTAATAAAATTTTTCAAAAAGAAAAACAGCTAAACAAAAACAACAACCAAGCATTTTCAGGAGAGAAATTTTAAAAAATATTTTGTTTTCTAATTATAAACAATAGTAGTGTCTACCTATCATTTTTGCTAAGGTTTTGAATTTTACAGTTTCCCCCTTCCTCCCCTCCCCCCCAAAGGAGGCAGTCTGATAATCTTTACATTGTTTCCATACTAAATACATTGCTCAACATTGAATGTGTTGAGAGAAAAAAACATATCCTTGAAAAAATGAAATATTAGAGATAGCAAAATTAGGTAGTACATAAGACTTTTTTTTTTAAATTGGTCTTTCTTTTAACTTCATAGTTCTTTCTCTGGATGCAGATGGTATTCTCTGTCACAGATACCCTAAAATTGTTCCTGATTATTGTACTGAAGGAATGAACAAATTCATTAAGGTTGATCATCACCCCCATGTTGCAGTTAAGGTGTACAATATTCTTCTGATTCTGCTCTTCCCACTCAACATCAGTTCACGCAAGTCTTTCCAGGTTTCTCTGAATTTTCATCTCTCCCGGTTTCTAATTGAGCAATAGTGTTCCATAATGTACATATACCATAATTTGTTCAGCCATTCCCCAACTGATGGACATTCACTCGATTTCCAATTCTTTGCTATCACAAACAGAGCTGCTATGAATATTTTTGTAGAAGTGATGCTTTTACCCTTTTTCATGATCTGGTGACAGCAATTTGATTGAATATTCACGCTTTTAAAAATCTTGGTTTAACACTTTTAATACAGTGATTCAGAGGTCTGATTTAGATTGATTTTAATTACTGTCATAACTAAAAAGATATCACATAAAGAGAGATCTAAATGAAAAAGTACATCATTATGTTGAATGTTAATAATTCATTTTTATAATTTTCTTCATGAATTATAAAAAGGTTTTTGTCAAAATTTGGTGATTAAATTAGCATTTTTCCTTGATATCAATTATTCTTGCATACTGGAAATTGTTATATTTTTATAACTTTAACAGATTCAAAACTGAAGTTTTATTTGAAAGATTTTTCAAGTTAAAAAAATTCATGTTTATGCTGGTTCTTTAAAAGTATCCAAATATTAGAATCTTTATAGGATATACAATATCATTTTCAGTAATCACAACACATAATAATGGAAATATTTCTAAACATTCAGGTTTAGAATACTCATTCCATTGCACAGGTGTATTTCTTTTTAAGCAGTTACTCTGTCACTTATCATTAATATGTCACTTTTACTTTGAAAGGACAAATTCAATGTTTTTTTAAATGTATATCTACTAGGTCTCATACTATAGACTTTTCATTTAAAAATTAAGGAAATTTAAAACTTGTATTTTTGTAAGTTGTATATATATATATATATATATATATATACAGACTATATATATGTATATATACATACATACATATATACACACATGTATATTTACCTTTAAGCTCACCAATTTCTTTAACATATTTGACAACAACAAAAAAAGTCAACCTCTTTGTAGTAAAAAAGACTTTCACGGTCACTACATATTTTATTACTAAGTATTGAAAAGAAAATATTTATTTTTTAATAAAAACTAACCATATCCAGACCAATATATAACATTTTATATTTATCTTAAATTCTTTACTGCAATAGCTTCCATGTCCCTTTATTGCATGTAATTTTTGTTGCATCATGATCTGAAAAGAATTTATTATTTCTGCCTTTCTGCATTTGATTGTAAGGTTTTTATGCCCTAGTACAAGGTCAGTTTTGGTATAGGTACCATGTTCTGCAGAGAAAAATGTATGTTCTTTTCTATGCCCATTCAGTTTTCTCTAGAGGTCTAACATATCTAAGTTTTCTAAGATTTTATTTACCTTAATTTCTTTCTAATTCTGAGAGAGGGAGGTTGAGGTTCCCCATTATTAAAGCTTTACTGTCTATGTCTCCTTGTAAGTCATTCAGCTTCTCCTCTAAGAAATGGGATGCTATTTTACTTGGTGCAAATATGGTTAATAATGATATAACCTAATTGCCTATAGTTTCTTTTAAGAAGATGTAGTTTCCTTTCTTTATCCCCAAAACTGAAAACATAAAGAAAATTAATGAAAAAGTTAAAAAAATATAAAATATACAAGTCAAAATAAAAACTAGAGTTCCCAAACTACCCAATCTCAGAAAGGAAAATTAAATTAACCTTAAAGGAATTCTTTCTCCAAAATAAAAAAAAGAAAAACTCAATATCAAGGGATACAATTAAATTCTTTAAAAAATTTAAAAATAGATATAAAATAAAAATTAAAACTGTTTTTAAAACTGAGAAATAAGATACTCTAGACAATTCTATTTATCAGAGAAATATGATCCAGGGAGAGATAAAATAGGGAATAAGAATTGTAGGCCCAATAGGTCTCCTCAATCTATTTTCCAGGTTAGTTGTTTTTCCAATAAGGTATTTCCCATTTTTTCTTTTTATTTTATTTTATTTTATTTTATTTTATTTTATTTTATTTTATTTTATTTTATTTTATTTTATTGTTTCTTGATGACTCATAAAGTGAGCATTCATTTGCCCAATTCTAATGCAATTCAGTGAGGTTTTTTGAACCTCCTTTTCCATTTAGACAATTTCACTTTTCAAGGCATTCTTCATTTAACTTATACCATTTAGCTAATTCTGTTTTTGAGGTGTTATTTCTTCAGTATTTTTGTGCCTCCTTTACCTAATTGTTGACTCTTTTTTCCTTATTTTCTTGCATCACTCACACCTCTCCCCAATTTTTCCTCCACTCCCCTTACTTGCTTTTTAAAATCCTTTTTGAGCTCTTCCATGACCAATTCATTTTTTTTTCAGGCTTTGAAATGTAGGAATTTTGACTTTTTTTTCTGAGTTTGTGTTTTGGTCTTTCCTATCACCATAGTAAATTTATATAGTCATGATCTTTTCCTGTATTTGCTCATTTTTTTCCACTCTGTTTCTTGACTTTTGACCATATTATTGTGGGACTCTACTTCCCAAGTGGAGGGAGAAGCTTCAGACATTTTGGTGCAGCTGTTTTCAGAGAGAAATCTGGGGACCTGCAAGTTTTCGATTCTTCCAAGGTGACATGGTTTAGGGAGAGGTGTATTTACTGCTTTCCTGATCTGTGCTCTAAGCAGACATGAACACTCTTCTCTCCCTTGGAACTGCAAACAGGGTTCCAGCTCCTGTGAGGCTGGGGGTGCTAATGTTCCACCTCTCTTTGGAACTGAGACCCAGTGCTACAACCCAGCTCCAAGTATGGACAGTTCAATAGAACTCTGTCTCCAATGCCAGCAAAGGGACTTCTGTAATGTCCTGACCAGTTATCTAACCTACTGTCCCCTGGGCTTAGAGATCAGGGAAACCAGTCACTGCTGCCCCTGATTCTTTGTCCCCAAGACCTACAGCTGGGGCAGAGTCTGTGTTTGGATGGCAACAGACCTTTTCTGCTAACCTTTTAAGTGGTCTTAGGCTGGAAAATTTTCTCACTCTGATCTCTAATGGGTTCTGCCACTCCATAATTTTTTTGGGGGGGGGGGTTGAAAGCTATTTGGAGGGGCTTTGGGGAGAGCGCAAGGGTATTCCTGTCTTTTCTCCACCATCTTGGCTCTGCTCTTCAGAAATTCTTGAAGATACAAAAGAATGGCCCATGACAAAAATTTCACCATCTTTCTGCACTATTGTCTGGAAGTAAAGAATCACTGGTTGTTATCCCAGGTTGAGCCACTGGTTTAAGAGATGATTGAAAGGTCAGGATCTATGGAAATATTGAAGGCTTCTCTGCCTTGATTATTAACTATGGTGAGAGCAGCTTTTCATGGGAAAGGTACTTATTAGATCTATACCTGAACCATTACTCTGAAAGGAGCAGCTAGATGGTACAGTGGATAAAGCACTGGCTTTGGAATCAGGGGTACAGGAGTTCAAATTTGACTTCAGACATTTGATTACTCACTATGTGACCTTAGGCAAGTCATTTAAGCCTGATTGCCTCTTGTCCTGAGCCATCTCCAGTCATCCTGGTTCATATCTGATTACTGGACCCAGATGGTTGTGGAGGAGAAAGTGAGACTGGTGATTTAGCACAGCCCCCCCCCCACCACCCCGGCTCCATTCATATCCAATTCATATGCATGTCATGGTATCACCTTCCCTGACCCCAACCATCCAATAGTTGGATGCATTAAATTAAATTCAATACTATGTACATTGGGCTAAGTTCCTTTTTAAAAATAAATTTTTTAGCTCTTTACAAATACCATCCCATTTGATCTTTGTAAAACCCTGGGAGAAAAGTATTAGTATCCATATATGAGATTGTGACCTGTCAAAGTCACACAGCTAATAAGCGTCTAAAATCAAATTTGAACACAGGATTCAGACTCTCAGCTTCATAGTCCATTCATTGTGCCACTCAGCTGGCTCAGAAGAAACCTTGAAACACCCCTCCAGTGCCTTAAGCGTGAAGGCCTCATTAAGTCAGCCTATCTATGGATGTATTTATTGGTTGCCTCTGCTTCTGCCTCCTCTTTCCAGAGCAGCTTGCTCAGCTCTTCCCTGCTTTTGGCAGATCGCCTTTAGTGGTGATTCCCAGTTCTTCCTGGAATCCACCCAGAGCTTTATAATGAGAAAAGTCAGAGGAGCTCCTTAGAACAAACCCCGGAACAAAGTGTTGACTTCCAGGAATTACATACCTCACTAGTGGAATCTTCCAGAGTGCAGCTGTCCAGTTTGCATTTGTTACTGCTAAAATAGACATGGAAATATTATTTACTGCTTTGTTTTGCAAACAACATATCATGAAGCCTCCTTTTTTGGAAGGGGAAAGGGGGCAAAATGAAGCTTACTCATTCCATTAAGCTGATTTTGTGACAAGAGAATTGTTCCATTATTTTGGTCACTACCAGGCCATCCTTGTAGTGTAGATTATATATTTAAATAGAGTTTGAAAAGATAAATTTGAAAGAAAAAACATCCCAGGCACTAGTGGACTTAAGTCAATTTCAGAATGATGACCTCATTAATGGGGCAATGCAGATTTTGTGTGGTCTCCAGGACAGATTTCATTCCTTATCAATGAAAGAGAAGGAAGGGAGTGGGCTTCCTGAAGCATATCTTGGCATACTTGCAATAGGCAGAACAAATTATTTTTTAAAATAGAAATAAAAGCACCAAATGAAACAACTGATGATACAGTGAAGATCTGAGTTCAAATCTACACCTCATACACAAGTTGTATATCCTGGGTAAATCACTTCATTTCTGTTTGTCTCATTTCCTCAACTATAACAAAGGGGAAAATAAAAACACCCACCTCTCAGGGATGATATGAGGATTGAATGAAATAATATTTGTAAAAGTTTCTTAGCACATTGCCTGGCAGATATATAAGGATCTGCTTATTCCCTTCCCAAAAAGAGACATGATTATCATGAAGTAAGAGATGGGGTGAGAATAGCATACACTTCCATAGTGTTTCTAATCTTTTTTAATTATAATTTTTCCATAGAACTCTAATAAAGAGATACAGAGAAAAGAGAACTAAACCTCAAATTTAGGAAGACTCGGGCTCAAGCCTTGCCTTTGCTTTGTCCTGACTGTGTGATGTTGGGCAGACCACTTTTCCTCTAAGACTATGAAAAGGCTGATCTTCATTGGCCATGAGAGTTTAATCTAGTACCTTCCCACCCCTATCTCCTGCTACAAAAACACCCCAAAGGAGTTGGGTACCATTGGGGTAAGAGAGGTGAAGTCCAGTGATAATAGCAGTTCTTGGACTATTCTAGTGAAGAGGAGAGAAGAATTATGCAAAGAATCTACTTGAGACTAAGAGAGAGTGGAAAAAGAGAACCAGACCCAGAACTGAGCTTGGGGATGTCTGGGCTTGCAAGTTGTCATTCCTACCATAAAAGAATGATCTCAGCCACAGTTTGCACAGGCTCCAGGCTATTAGAAAAAGCTAAAGGCCAGTGAGCTCTACACTAACAGTACACTGTCCTTACCGAGGGACATTGCCCTAGTATTTAGAGAAATATAAATATATTGTTCCTACTTAGAGAGGGAAGGGAAGGACAGGAAGGGGAAAGGAAAAGGGATGGGCAGTAGGAGCGGATGGGTAGTATGGAAACCCAATTCTCTGTCTCTTCCTCACTTTTCCTCAGGGAAAAAGGGCTTTAAATTAAGACTGATTCTGAAAACATGAAAGTATTAGTCCTTAAATGGTATTCAAGCAATGAGTATTTATTCCCACCAGTTGTCTAGATAGAGCCTGGTAACAAACAGGAATGCTTCTGGAATGAGTAAAGTATTGTTTCTAAGTAGGAAAAGAAAGGAAGCTTAAATATTTTATGTTATTTTTTTTTTACTTTAGCCTAGACAGCAATGATGAATGTTTTGATTTGATAGAGTTCATTTTCATGATTTAATGTAGTTTGTTGAATGTCAAATTTATATATCTCTTAGAAGCTATTCATTGGAAACTAATTCTCTTAGCAGAATGGGTTATTACTTATTTATGTATATACATATATAGGTTTCATAATCCATAATTGTTTTAAAATCATATGTTACCTTTCTTTGGGGGCAAACTGCTTAAGAGAATGCATTTTATATGAGCTTAGTTTGAAATACAACTTTCATGTGAATTTACAAATAAAAAACAGACAAAACCAAAAGTAATGAAATGAAACAAAATTTAACTGCATACAGTTACTGCAAATTTATTCAATATTTTAAAGTGGCATTATATTCTTTCACAGAATAATACTGAGATCATTGAATGAAGCAAGAATATTTTTGAATTGCTATGCACTTATAAATTATATGACTCTAAACTGGGGAATTAGTTTAAGTCATTTTATGTAAATTTTGACATTTTCTTTAAAAAGCCTTTATGACAAAAGCTATTGACCATAATTTGTCACCAATCATTTTCTTTAAATTGATCATTAATATGGTTAATGATCAGTTTGTACTATTAAGTTTTCTTATTTGGTTCCAAACCATTAACAAGAATAGTGATCATTAACCACAACTGAATTATTAACTTTTATAGCTTATGCAAAAAACATTTGCAAAGGAAATGTCTTGCTTTAATGATTCTTTTCTCTTTACTCTGTTCTTTCCTCATGTAGGTTCAATTATGGGCATCTTGGTGGAGCAATGGATAGAATGTCTGATTTGGAGTCAATAAGACTCCTCTGGTCTCAGCTATTAGCTGTGTGACCCTGGTCAAGTCACTTAATTCTTTTTGTGTCTCAGTTTCCTCATCTGTAAAATGAACTGCAGAAAAAAAGGCAAAGACCACTTCAGAATCTCTGCCAGGAAAATCTCAAAGTGATCACAAAGAGTCCAGATGCTACAGAAACAACCAAATAGCAATCATAGTTTGAGAGGGAAGGCACTAATATTTGGAAGATCAGGAGTATAGATTAGATAGAAAGATAGACAGGTGATAGATAAATATAGTACATGAGCTACATCTTGAAGGGAGAGAAGAACTTTATGAAGTAAGGTAAGGAGATGAATACAGCTGTTGAAAGGCACATGAATGATAGATGGAATACCGTATTTAATTTGGTTTAAACATAGAATATAAGAAAGGAAAAATATATATCAAGAAAAGATAGACTGGAGCTTGATAGTGAAATACTTTAAAAGTCAAATAGTAGAGTTTATGGTTTATTCCAGAGGTAATAAAAAACACAAATGTTTTCACATAAGAATCTACACCTAAAGAAAATCACAATAATAACTTGTGAGAAAGATAAATTTGAGTGGATAGAGATTTGAGTCAATGAGATCAATCAAGAGTCTCTTTTGATAAGCTAGGCAAGAGTTGATGAGGGCATTAATGATTTGTAAGTAGAGAGACAGGAGATCATTTAAGAGAATTTGTGGAGATAGAGGTGGCACCTGATTGGCTACGGGGAGTGACGAAGGGTGAGGAGTTGAGAATAATACCAAGGTTATAAAACTGAGAAACTGGTAGAATGGCAGTGCTTTTTGACAGAAATAGGGAAATTTTGACAAAGCTCAAATTTAGGAAAAGTGATAATGAGATTTGTTTTGGATATGATGAATGTGAAATATAGTTGGAACATCAAGTTCAAGATGTCCAATAGGCATTCCGTGATAAGGGACTGAAACGTAGAGTGACTAGAAGGGGTGTAAGTCATCTGCTCAGAGGTGAAAGTTAAATCTTCATGTGAGCTGATAAGGTGTAGAGAGAAAATAATTAAGAGTATAGGGAGAAAAGAAAAGAGGGTTCAGAATGGAGCCTGGGGAATACGTAGAACTAGGTGGGCATAATATGGATGATTAATTAGTCAGCCAAGGAGACTGAGAAGAGAGAGCACATTGGTAAGAGGACAATGAAAGGAGGAAAATATTATGAAAACCCTAGAGAAGAGAGAGTATCCAAGAGGAGAAGGTAGTCAACAAAGCATCAGATTTGACAGTTAAGAGACCATTAATAACTTTGAAAAAGTCAATTTTATGTGAGTGATAAGAAAGGCTGCAAAGGGAGGAGGAGTGAATGAAAGGAGAGGAGTGGAGGCAATGAGAATAGATACTTAATCATTTTGGCTGAGAAAGGTGAAACTGTAAGAGAGAACAAGGCAATGGAAAAATCATTTATTAACACTATGTGCTGGGTACACTGAAAATTACTATACAGATATTATTTCAATTGAACTTCACAACATCCCTGGGAAGTAGGGGCTATTATGATTCTCACTTTACAGTTGAAGAAACTGAGGCACAAAGAAGTCAAATGATTTGCCTGGGGTCACACAACTAGTAAATATTTAAGACTGGATTTGAAGTCAGGTCTTCCTGACTCAGATCTAGCCCTTTATCCTCTAGGTCACCTAATTACCCCTGCAGTTCCCTTTAGAGTGATAATTAAGTCCTCATGCCAGTCTCTGAGAGTCATAATTAGGAATTTTTGTGCTTGGTATAAGCACCATAAACCAGCTTTAGGGAAGACTGCATGAAATATGACCTCAATTATGGAGGATAGGATAAACTGAGACCCCCAAGGTACTGACAGCACTGCTAAGGAAATCAATAGAGTCCAAAAAAGGGGAGGTAATCAAAGGAGTCAGATAACCATCTGATAGCTTCTCATTGAACTCCTAACTAGTTGCTAAGCATGACTTAGTAAGTTCGTAGCAGCTTACTTGGTTGCCAGATCAGATTGCTGCCTTATACCAAGCTTGTGGTTCACTAAAGTCTGCAGATCTTTTTTCAAACAAATTTCTGTTTAACCATGTCTCCTCCATCCTATACTTTTGAAGCTGTACTTCTGGACCCATTGGACTTTATCCCTATTGAATTCCATCTTCTTAGATACAGTTCAATACTCTGGTCAAGATCTCTTCAGAATCTGATCTTGACATCCATTCTTCAGTTATCTTTTCCAACTTTGGTTTATTTGCCCAATTTATGAGCATGTTATCTATGTCTTTATCCAATTCATTGGTACAAATATTAAATAGCACAGGAGCAAGCTCAGATTCCTGGGGCCTACTTCTACAGACATATGAGGCTGATAGTGAGCCATTAACAAATATTAAGTACAAGCATTCAACAGTTCCAACTTTACCTGGTTATATTAATATTGAATTCACATTTGTTTATTCAAGAATTACATGAATAGGTAATTGTGCATAATAGATCTGGTGTTTCATATACAATTATCTTTATATTATACTGTTATATAAATGCTTATTTTATTTCATAAATTAAAAATAAAATAAATTTAAAAAAAAAGAATTACATGAGAGGCAGTGGCAAGGAAGAAATGGTCACCAAGAATGCAAAGTAATTATTTTCCACTAATTTCTCCAACCAAAAGAAGGAAAAAAAATCTTAAAAAATTCAACCACAAAGCATTCACTTGATCTTAGATTACTAACCTTTTTGTGTCTTGCATCTTTGTTTTGTTGACTTTATCATTATAAAAGTCTTTTGAACACAGAATAGTGTTCACAAATACTAACATAAAATATCAGATTAAAAAGGAAATTACAATATAGTCATCAAAATGCTTTTTAAAAGTTTGCAGATCAGGTTAAGAACCTCTAAATTAGATATAGAGTAATTATCCATGGAGTCCATAAGAGAAGATAACACCATAAAAGATATATTCTTTTTAAATTTTTATTATTTTTATTTATTTTTCATTGAATTTTACAATTTTCCCCCAACCTTGCTTCCCTCCCCCACCCCCACAGAAGGCAGTCTGATAGTCTTTACATTGTTTTCATGTTATACATTGATCAAAATTGAATGTGTTGAGAGAAAAATCATATAAAAGATATATTCTTATGACCTGTTATTGGACTGAAAGCCTAACAAACCTAACACCAAGCAATCCTATACTACAGGTGTATCCAGTATAAGGCTTGTGATTTACACTTCAGTTATAGGGATTCCTGTGTAATCTGAGACTTGGCAGTGACTCAATATGACAGAGAGAGAAAGAGAGAGAGAGACAGACAGAGAGAGAGAGAGACAGAGAGACAGACAGAGACAGAGACAGAGATAGAGAGACACTATATTGATAGAAAAAAGAAGGCATAGCAGCCCAGAAGGAAAGGTGCTACCATGTCTGAGAGTAAAAGGACTATAATCCCATTGGGGTCAATCCTTTCCCTACTGAATTTACTCTTATTAGAAGGCATAGTAGCCTCAACTTGAAGGGGGTTGAAGGCATTTATCTTGAAGGGAATTCTGTGCAACAGTGGAAAGAAAAAAAATGAAATGTAAAACTAATGTGAAAGAAAAGAATGAAATGTAAAGCAAGCAACTAAGAATTCAAGAAGAAGGATGAAAGGGAAAAACCCCAAAGAAAAGCCTAAGCATTAACTCATCCCTCATAATATCTTCCAAGGGATTTATAAATACAAAATGCCTCAAAGAGGCATTGAATAAGTTTGAAGGCAAATGCACCAAAATCCCTGAATGAAAAAAGAGAATTCTATAGATCTACAGATAGAGAATAATCACAAGAAATGACAGAATAGTTTAGGAAAGAAATTAAACTTTTAAAAGATCATATTATGATGGGAATTCTATTGGAAACTAGAGCTTTGAAATCAGAATTAAAGAGAAAATTCAGGATACAGAAATTAGAAGACATAGTTGAGAATCTATCCAACAAAGTAAAGATTCTGAATGAGAGAATGAAATATTTGGAACACAAAATTACATAAAAGGAAGAAAATTTGACAGAGGAGAAGCAAACAGTACTTACTTTAAAAGCACTTAAATTCTCTGTAAGCCAAAGCAATTAATCTTAACAGGATGAAGAGAAATCATGTAAAGGTACTAAGTCTCACAGAATAATAGAACAAATATGTTTATGTAAATATATTTGTATAAATATCTGTTTATATAGTCATATATTAATAATAAAATATTATACATTCTAATAATATTTCATTGAATGTTATTGTATATATAAATATATATAATATTACATGGAGATATGAATTTTTAAAAACTACCCAAAACTTTGATTATGCACCAGAAACTGCTTATTGATTGAATCCATAGATTGGTAATTAAAAGGGGGGGGGGGAAATCTACACTTAAAACTCCAAGACATGTAGTGTCTAAGCCCTAATTTCAGTAATAAATAGCATATTTTTCAAGCATTTAGGATAAAGACCTTTAGTCATGAAGAAATGCCAGTTTGAATATCTAGGATTCCTATGTAACTATTAGAATTTGAGGAGAGTGAAATAGGACATTCCAAAGGCAGAGAAGCTAGAGGTGTAAGCCCAAAATAAGACATCCTTTAAAGAGGAGCCTGATTATCCCGAAAACTTGATTGATAGTCAACCAAAGAGAAACATTCCTACGAAACAAACAGAAGACACTTATGAGCAAAATATTCAAATTGCAAACATTCCAAATAAGAGAAATATAAGAAAGGTAAATAAATGCAGTGTTTAAGAAAGAACAAAATAATAAAACAAATCTTCTCATGTTAATAGTCTATTGTTTAAAAAAATGTATTGAGGTATAAAAGAGGGTTCATCAAGAAACAAAAAAGACCTGAGGGGTTAAAGATTCAAGGAGACCATAAAATATCAGGTGAAGGAAACGGGACAGAGTGAATATTCTCTGGATTAAATCTTTCATTCTTTAATAAGTTGATCAACATATTTTTTCTGGGAGAGATAACTCAGGGATCCTAACAGTGAAGAAGTGAGCTGACAAAGGATAGTACTTTCTTTAGTCTCTTAGCAAGATTGGAGGTCGGGGCTGTGAGAGAATAGGATAAAATGACTGTTAGAGAAGGGTTGAGGAGAAGGAAGAATGTAAAAAAAAAAAACCATATGTTTCTCCCCAGAAGGGGAAATGAAAGGGTGTCACTAAAGAACATTCCAATTTGGGGTGGGGTTATGTAGTAAGAAATAGAATGTTAAAATGGGTTTTTTTCCTGGGGGAAAATTATTCGTCCATTCTCTGAGAAAAGGTTGTACCTTCCAGAACTTAATTCAACCCCGGGATGTATGAGTCTCTTAGAGTAACGATCCCCTCAGTATGGAAAAGGGAAATAGAAATAACCTAGCCCAGGGAGTGGTGAGTGATCATGGTAAAGGCAGGAAGAAGATCCAGTACTCATGCCTCATGATACAGAGTGATTCACTTCACATGATATTATTTCCATTCAGCAATGCTTCTAAACCTGAAATGATATTTCTCATAGTGAGCCATATAGAAACAATGGGGAATGGAATGAGTTCTACAAAGGCAATAATAAAGGAAGTTCAAATATGTTATTCCAGAATGACTCTCCTGGGAAACTATTATATATACTAATTTCATTTTAGAGATAATGGAGAAGAAATATGTAAGGGTACCCACAAATTGGAGAATGGACTTAGGAATAGGTTAGAAAAGGGAGTGAAATAAGGAGAAGAAACAAAATCAAAGCTTCAAGGTAGTAAGAATAAAAGCATTCATTGCTTCATTTTCAGACTTCTATAACCATCTCTCAGAAACTTCCTCTTTTTTCCCCAAAGGCATGTATACTTTTATTTTGAATTTTACAGTTTTTCCCATAATCTTGCTTCCTTCTCCCCAACTACCACAGAAGGCAGTCTCTTAGTCTTTACATTGTTTCCATTGGTATGCATTGATCTAAGTTGAATGTGATGAGAGAGAAATCATATCCTTAAGGAAGAAACAAAGTATGAGATATAGAAAAATTATATAATAAGATAACTTTTTTTCTTTTTAAAGTAAAGGTAATAGTCTTTGATGTTTGTTCAAACTCCACAATTTTTTCTCTGGATACAGATGGCATTCTCCATCACAGATACCCCAAAATCATGCCTGATTGTTGTACTGTTGGAATGAGCAAATCCCTTAAGGTTGACTGTCACCCCCATGTTGCTGTCAGGGTATACAATGTTCTTCTGGTTGTGCTCATCTTGCTCAGCATCAGTTCATGAAAATCTTTCCAGGCTTCCCTGAATTCCCATCCCTCCTGGATTCTAATAATGTTCCATTACATACATATACCATAGTTTATTAAGCCACTCCCCAACTGATGGATATTCATTCAATTTCCAATTCTTTGCCACCACAAAGAGGGCTGCTATGAATATTTTTGTACAAGTGATGCTTTTACCCTTTTGCATAATCTCTTCAGGGTATAGACCCTTTGGTGGTATTGCTGGATGAAAGGGTATGCACATTTTTGTTGCCTTTTGGGCATAATTCTAAATTGCTCTCTGGAAAGGTTGGATGTGATTATAGTAATATGCTGTTTGATAAATCCAAAGAGTCCAGCTATTGGGATATAAGCTCTCTCTTCAATAGAAACTCCTCTTTGAAGTTTGTGCTATCCAAATTTGGATCATCTAATTCAGATTCTGATGTCTGTTATCTTCTGATTAATCCTACCCCCCTTAGCCCCAGCCCACCCAGCTGTAGGATACTTGCCTTTTTTTCTTTAAATGTTTTCTGTGTCTAGCTCACAGTTCTCTACCTTAATTCCTATTCTATCCTTTGTAATAGTCTTTTCTCAATAATCTTAAATTCCTAGTTCATCAATCTACCTGATTACCATCACCTTCTCCTCTTTTCCACTTCAGCTATACACTGAATGGTCATTAACCTTATCTTGTTATCACTCCCAAGCATTATACTTCTTTTGTCACAAATTTCAAAAGTTAATTTACCTCATCATAATCTTTTATATGCAATGAGGGTCTAATTCTAGAAGACTGAGTCAGAGTGTACTTGATTTATGTGGGGCCTTACTTGGCATAAAACTGGGTCCTTTGAATTTGTAGGATGCCTAGAGAGATGTTCTCATGGCTCTCATTTTTTCTTAGGTTTTTTTTTTTTTTTGCAAGGCAAATGTGGTTAAGTGGCTTGCCCAAGGCCACACAGCTAGGTAATTATTAAGTGTCTGAGGCCAGATTTGAACCCAGGTACTCCTGACTCCAGGGCTGGTGCTTTATCCACTATGCCACCTAGCTGCCCCACAGCTCTCATTTTTTGATATCCTATTTTAAGGGATCCTTGAGAAATTGGCATTTCTTTTCTCTCTTTATTTTAGACTTTAAGTGTATAGTCAAGTTTTCCAGTGTCTGTTTCCCTTATGTGTCTGTTCCTTTTGATATGATTTTGTGAAATTTTTGCATTTGTTGAATCTTTAAGTATTTTATATGCAGTACTAAACTTTGTACAAATATTACTATTAAGACTAATATGAGAATAACTGAAGTTGCCTCTTTAATAAATGTTCCTATTTTCTTTTTTTATTGAAATAGACCTAGACTGCTTGACTTATAGTGAGGTCTTTATGCACTACAAGTCCAAAGTGTGCCTAGAAAAACCATGTAATAAAGTGATTACTTTTATTGAGAACCTCATTTGATTTAGGGGGTTAATTTGACCTTCTTTGCTATTTTCCCTTAAATGAACCTCTTTGTTCCATTATTAGATGAGTTTGTATTTCCTTTTGGATTGCTTTTTCAAAAGATCCATTGTGGAGAAATTTTGGATACCTTTTGGAATACGAACCCAGTTGCAAGACATTATGTGCTGAGAGAATCATTGTAGAGTTTTAACCCAGGAGAGGTGATTTCTTTCTAGAGAGTGAAGACATTTCAGTCCACTCCAGGTTTCCACATACTTCAAAGTTGTGGCTAGAACCCAGATTTCTTGAAAGGGAAAGTCTTCCTGGCTTTTTCTTTTTTCCTTTTCTTTGAAGTTACTTATTGATTAAACATGCTTTGTGATTGTGTGTGACCAGGGAGAATGAGGTAAGGAAAAGGGAGAGGGTGAAGTACCCATCTACCTGTGAATCAGAGCCAGGTTGCAAGCACCTAACCAAATTGGTTTAGTTTCTTGCCTGAGAGTGAGGGGGTAACATCTAGGTAATCCTCACATTTGTGCTCTGAAGAAAACTCTGTAGGGACTAAGTTTCCTTCCAAGATATCAAGCTAATTTTCTTTGTTTTTTTCTTTTACTTTTTGTCTTTTATTTGAGATTGGAAATTGGAACATCGAGGCAGGCACTTGTTGAGGAGTAAGCAAGCAGCAAACTTTGCAAATGTTCCTTGTTTGTGGAATCTACACAATTGTGCATTTGGGAAATAATTGTTTTTTTCCCTCCTGTATGTGCCATTTTGTCTGTTTTGAAACAAATGAGTTTCTAATATCTAAACTAGATAGAGAAAAATCAAAGAATAATAGTTGTAGGCTAATATAACTAAAATCTATCAACATAGAAACATTTTAAAGAGATTAATAATAAAGCAACTAATGCAATAAAATATAAGCACTATGAGCAAGGTAGATTTTTTGATATCTGTAGTGAGGTAGCTAGGTGGAAGAGTGGATAGATTTAAGAATATCTACATTCAAATATTGCTTCAGACACTTATTATTAGTTGTGTGACCTAGGAAAGTCAACATCTACCTCAGATTCCACAACTGTGACATGGAGATAATAATAGCATCTACCTCACAGGGTGGTTATAAGAATCAAATGAGATAATATTTATAAGTGCCTGAACATAATAATGAATTTTCATTCCTTTTCCATTCTTTTCAAATAATAAAATCTAGAAATTCTGGATTTCTTCTCTCAGTTCTGAAGTAGTATCTGTTTTTTATAAGTTGATTAGATTATGGCTAAATCTCTTACTCAGTTCTGACTCAATCAAAAAAGTATTCTCATCTAGTCAGAGATGCACAGATTTGAACCTCTCCCTTATACTTAAGGGAAAAACAAACTAAAGTGTAATAATAATAATATTATCAAATAATAATAGCTAACATTTAAATAATGTCTATTATGAGATAGGTACCATGCTAAATGTTTGATCTTGTTTGGTCATTTTATTTATGGTTTTATGTACAATCACTGGAAATGCCTCTTTTATTTCATACTTGTTAAGTTCAAAATTTTTTAAAATATGGACTGGACTTGCAATTTCATTTTTGCAGTGAACTCCTTAGTGGAAAAACTTGACCAATACAGGTCAGAATATGTTCCTTCCCTCGCCACCCCCTCCACATATGCATATAAATATATATTTAATATACATTTATATAATAATATATTAAATATATAAATATATTATATAATTTATATAATATATAATATAATAATAAATATAAATATATATTTTATATATATGTGTGTGTGTGTGTGTGTGTGTGTTGTTGTTGTTGTTGTTCAGTTATTTCAGATGTGACCAACTCTTTATGACTCTATTGGGGTTTTCTTGGCAAATATACTTGGGTAGGTTGCCATTTGCTTTTCTATCATACAATCTACATCATTGAATAGAAGAGGAAATTGAGGCAAAACAGGATTAAGAGACTTGCCTAGATCACTTAGCAAAGCCACGTAGTCTAAGACCATATTTGAACTTCAGAAAATGAATCTTTCTGCCTCCAGGACAAGCACTCTATCCATTGTACTACCTAGTCACATATCCATATATAAATATATGTATATACATATATACATATACACATATTAAATTAACACAAATATCCACAGTCATTCCCTAATATATAATTGATCAGAGAATACAAATAGTTCTTAAAAGAAGAATAAAACTATTAATAATTGTAAGAAGATTACTTCAAAGTTCTAATAAGAGAAATGCAAATTAAAATGGGTTTCATTTCTAATCCAGAAGACTGCAAAAGATGGATATTGTCAATATTGGAGGAGATATGGGAAGACAGCCATGTTAATAAGCTGTTCATAAAATTATGATTTGGTCCAATTGCTCTGGAAAGTATTTTGGCAGTATATTTTAAAAATTAACTAGAAGATCCATATCCAGAGATCTCAATTCCAGATTTATACTTTAGGGAGCTAGGAGATGAGAAAGAGAAAAGTTGAGAAAGGGTACCTATCTCTCTTCATTGCAAAAGCAAGGGATTATGGGTATGGAATGTTAAATAGAGATATACTTGATGTATTACATGGTTTGACTGAACTTTAATTTTTCTAATTTTCATTCTTTGTTACAAGGGATGGTTTTTGGGATGGGGAGTGGAGAAAAGCACATATATGAAAATCAATGTGGGGGAAATCAAAATGATCCATAGTCATATGAAAAATTTCTCTAAATCATTACTTATTAGAGAAATGTATATTAAAGCATCTCTGAGATACCACCTCACACCTCTCAGATGGTCAACACCAGAAAGGACAATGTTGGAAGGGATGTGGGAAATCTGAGACATTAATACATTGTTGGTGGAGCTGTGAACTTACCCAACCTTTCTGGAGAGCAATTTGGAATTATGCCCAAAGGGCAACAAAAATGTACATACCCTTTCATCCTTTCATCCAGCGATACCACCACTGGGTCTATACCCTGAAGAGATTATGAAAAAGGGTAAAAACATTACTTGTACAAAAATATTCATAGCTGCACTGTTTGTGGTGTCAAAGAATTGGAAATTAAGTGAATGTCCTTCAATTGGGGAATGGCTTAACAAACTGTGGTCTATATGTGCATGGAACACTATTGTTCTATTAGAAACCAGGAGGGATGGGAATCAGGGAAGCCTGGAAGGATTTGCATGAACTGATGCTGAGTGAGATAGATGAGCAGAACCAGAAAAACACTGTACACCCTAAACAGCAACATGGGGGTGATGTTCAACCTCAATGTACTTGCTCATTCCATCAGTGCAACAACCAGGGACAATTTGGGGCTATCTGCAATGGAGAATACCATCTGTATCCAGAGAAAGAATTGTGGAGTTTGAACAAAGACCAAAGATATCCTTAAGGAAGAAAAATAAAGTATAAGAGATAGCCAAAAAAAAATCATTATCTTATTGTGTAATTTTGCTATCTCTTATACTTTATTTTTCTTCCTTAAGGATATGTTCTCTCTCTCATCACATTCAACTGAGATCAATGTATACTATGGAAACAATGTATGACTAACAGAATGCCTCCTATGGGGGCTGTGGTGAGGGAAGCAAGAATGGGGGAAAATTTGTTAAACTCAAAATAAATAAAATCTAAAAAAAAGAAAAGAAATAAAGTCACTTGTTTGAAGAACAAAAAAAAGAGAAAAGAAATGTGATCTCAGATATATAGAGAACTGATTCAAATTTATATGAATACAAGACATTCCCCAATTGATAAGTGGTCATTAATTAGGAAAAAATGCAAACCAAGACACCTCTGAGGCACCACCTCACACTTTATCATATTGGTTAATGCTACAGAAAAGAAAAATGACAACTATTGGAGGAAATGCATTGTTGCTGGGGTTGTGAACTGATCGAATATTGTGAAGAGCAATTTGTAACTATGCCCAAAAAGCTACAAAATTATACATATCCTTTGACCCAGGAATACTGCTACTTTGTATTCCAGATATTTTTTTAAAAAGGGAAAGAACCTGTACATGCAAAAATGTTTATAGCAGCTATTTCTGTGGTGGTCAAGATTTGGAAAGCATATTTCATCAAGTGAAGAATGTCCCAACATGTTGTAGTATGTGATTTTGATGGAATACTATTTTGCAATAAGAAATGATGAGCAGGAGGTTTTCATAACCAGGAAAGACTCACGTGAACTGATGCAAAGTGAAGTTAGCAAAACAAAAATAACACTGCACACAGAAACAATAATGTATAATGATCAACTTTGAATGATTTAGCTATTTTCAGCAATACTATGATCTATAACAATTCTCAAAGACTCCTAATAAAGAATGCTATACATCTCCAGAGAAAAGACTGATGGAGTCTGAATGCAGATTGAAGCACACTTTTTTAAAACCTTATTTTCCTTAGTGCTTTTGTGGGGGAGAGTCCTATGCTTTCTTTCTCATGACTAATATGGAAATATGTTTTGTATGACTGCATGTCTATAACCTATATCAAATTGTAAATTGTTTGTCTTCTCTATGAGGGAAGAAAGGAAGAGACAAATTGTAACCCAAAGCTTTTTTTTTTAGGTTTTTGCAAGGCAAATGGAGTTAAGTGGCTTGCCCAAGGCCGCAGCTAGGTAATTATTAAGTGTCTGACCCCCGGATTTGAACCCAGGTACTCCTGACTCCAAGGCCAGTGCTTTATCCACTACGCCACCTAGCCTCCCCAAACCCAAAACTTTAAAAATTTTTTTTTATTTAAGGCAATAGGGTTTAAGTGACTTGCCCAAGTTCACACAGATAGCTGATTATTAAATGTCTGAGGTCTATTTTGTACCCAGGTCCTTCTGATTTCAGAGCTGGTGTTCTATCTATTACATCACCTAGCTACCCCCAAACCCAAAACTTTTAAAAACAAATGTTGAAAATTGTTTTTAAATGTAATTAGAAAAATATTAAAAACATTATTTTGAAAAAAGGAAAAAGAAAATAAATGTGAGATAAAACAAAAAACATTTATCAAAAGTAAAGTAAAACAAAGAGATCATAGAGGATAGGGAGTAGAATTTTGAGTTTGACATAGAGGCTAAGAAGCCAACAAAGAGATTTTAGATCTTTTCCTGAGTTACACTTAAAAAAACTTCTGAACTGAAATCAGGAAGCATCTGTGCTTGTTAGCAGTAGTTAGGAAATGGCTTTAAAAGTCTGGACTCCTTTCAAGATATTGTATTGGCTGTCGGCGAAATCATTTTAATCTCTCTAATTCACTGTAAATCCAGGAGGGTGACTATTGTTCTTATTCTGCATAAATTCCATTTTGTAATAGCAATGTGGCACTCAAAACAGCACATTTAAGGGCAACTATTAGATATTTTATGCTATAAAAATCACTTATACTTTATTCTCATATTGTTTAGTGAGCTTTTTTTAAGTTACCAAAAATTTTCTGTAATTACCCATGAATTCTTTTGCCCTATGGCTAGGTTTAGGAAACTACTGAAAGATAATAAAATGTTTTGGGAAACTACTGAAAGATAATAAAAAGTTTTAATGATAATTTGCCAATGGAAATAAGAAATAATAAATCAGATTCTACTTTCAAGGGAATATTGCCACAATGTGCCTTGTTTAAGGTTAACAATGTGTAAAAATAAAGTCTTATTGATAACAATATATTATATAATGTTTTGTAAACAATGATGAACCAAGTATTTTTAATTTTATTTTTTCTAATTACATGTAAAAGTAACTTTTAATGTTAATTTAAAAAAACTGAGTTCCAAATTCTCTCCCTCCTCTATCCCCTGCAAGTTCGAGAAAGCAAGTAGTTTAATGCAGATTATATATGTACAGTTATGCTAAACATTTCAATATTGCTGTATTGTGAGATAAAATACAGACCCAAAAACAAAAAAAATAAAGAATTTTTTTTGTTTTTTTAAAGTATGCTTCAATCTGCAGACAAATTATATGAGTTCATTCTCTGGAGATGGTCAGAATTTTTCTTCCTAAATCCTTCAGAGTTATCTTGGATCATTCATTCACAATTGATCTTCATACAACATTGCTGTTATTCTTTACAATATTATCTTGGTTCTGCTCACTTCATTTTTGCATCAGTTCATGAAAGTCTTTCTAGACTTTTTTGAAAGAATCCTGCTCATCATTTCTTATAGCACAATAGGATTCCATCAAGTCATATTTCACAATTTGTTCAGTCATTCTCCAATTTCCATTTCTGGATCACCACAAAAAGAACTGCTATAAATATTTTTGTATGCATAGGTCTTTTCCCTTTTTAAAAAAATCTCTTTGGGATACAAAAGGATATGCACAATTTTGTACCCTTTTGGGCATAGTTACAAATTTCTCTCCAGAATGGTTGAATCAGTTCACAACCCTACCAATAGTGTATTAATGTCCCAATTTTTCACATCCCTTCCAATAGTTGTAATTTTTCTTTTCTGTCACTTTAACCAATCTGATAGGTATGAGGTGGTGCCTCAGGGTTGTCTTAGTTTGTATTTTTCTAATCAACAGTAATCAACAGCAGTTTTAATTTTAATTTTAATTTCATCTTCTGAAAATAGCCTGTTCATATGATTTGACCATTTATCAATTTGGGAATGACTTGTATTCTTTTATAATTTTGAATTTGTTCCCTCTTTTTTGAGAAATAAAATTTTAATCAGAGAAACGTCATAAAATTTTCTGTTTTCTACTTTCCTTGACTTCATTGAAGTCAAGTTTTATAAACAGTATAATCAAAATGAACCATTTTATATCTCATAATACCCTCTCTCTCTTTTTTTTATATCTCACAATACTATCTCATAAATTCTTTTCCATAGATCTTATAGGTTAGGTTAGTACATGTTTCTCTAATTTGCTTAAAATGTCACCTCTTTTTTGTCTAAATTACGTACTCATTTTGATCTCTTGCTAAAGCTATAGTTTGATCTGAGATGTTAGTCTATACCTAGTTTTTGTCAAACTGCTTTTCATTTTCCCAATACTTTTCATCACATACTGAGTTCTCATCCTGGATTTATCAAATACTAGATTACTATGGTAATATACTACTGTGTATTGTGCACCTAATCTATTTTATTGTTCCAATACTATTTCTTAATTAGTACCAGATAGCTTACATGATTAACATTTTATAATATAGTTTCAGCAATTATAATACTAGGCCAACCTTTCTTCACTTTTTTTCATGAATCCCCTTGATATAATTGACCTTTTACTATTATTTTTTCAACTCTATAAAATAATATTTTGTTATTTTGATTGGTTAGGTAATGATTAGATAAATTAATTTAGGTAGAATTGCTATTTTTATTTTGTTGTCTTGGCCTACCCATGAGTAATTAATATATTTCCAATTGTTTAGATCTGACTTTGCGTGAAGTGTTTCGTAATTGTATTCATATAATCCCTGTATTTCTTATGGCAAATAGACTTCCAAGTATTCAATATTGTCTACAGTTTAGGTGGAATTTCTCTTTCTACCACTTGCTATTGGACTTTCTTGATAGTAAATAGAAATGTTGATGCTTGATTGTGGGTTTATTTAAAATTCTACAACTTTGCTGAACTTCTTGATTATTTCAGTAGCTTTTCAGTTGATTTACTAGGAATCACCATATATCATCTGCAAAGAATGATAGTTTTAGTATGTCTGATGCAGAACTCATTTCTAAAATTTACTAATGCATTTTCATTCTGTGTTACAAGGGATGGTTTTGGGATAGGAGGGGGGAAGGACACATATGAAAATAAATGTGGAGGAAATCAAAGCCATCTATAGTCATATAGAAAACTGAGTAAAATTTATAAGAATATAAATCACTCACCAGTTCAGTTGATAAATAGTCTAAGGATATGAATAGGTAATTTTCAGATGAAGAAATTAAAGCTATCTATAGTTATATGAAAATTGTTCTAAATCATTATTCTTTAGAGAAATGCAAATTAAAACAACTCTGAGGTACTTCACACCTATCATATTAGCCTATATGATAAAAAACGGAAAATCATCCATGCTTGAGGAGATGTGGGAAAACTGGGACACTAATACACTATTGGTGGAGTTGTAACTGATCCATTCATTCTGGAGAACAATTTGGAACCATGCTCAAAGGACAATAAACCTCTGCATGCCCTTTGTATCAGCAATAACACTATTAGGTCTGTATCCCAAAGAGAGCATAAGAAATGGTATAAAACCCACATGTACAAAAACATTCATAGCTGCTTTTTTTGTAGTGACAAAGATTTGGAATTTGAGGGGATGCCCAGAAATTGGGGAATGACTGAACAAATTGTGGTATATGAATGTAATAGAGTACTATTGTTCTGTAAGAAATCATGAACTACAGAAAAGTCTGGAAAGACGTGCATGAACTGATGCTGGGTGAAGTGAACAAACAAGAAGAATATTGTACACATTAACAGCAACAACTGTGTGATTATCAATAATGATGAACTTACTCTTTTCAACAGTACAATAATCAAAGACAATTCTAAAGGACTTATAAGGAAAATAGGAACTATGCAAACCAAAGCTTACTATTTTCAATTTTTGAAATTTGTTTTATTCCCCCTCCCCATGGGTTTTATCTTTTCGTTCTGATTCTTCTTTTACAACATCATTAATAGGGAAATAAATTCAACATAGTTGTGCATGTAGAATCTATATTAGATTACTCTCTATCAAGAGAAAGGAGGACAGAAAAGGAGAAAACTGTGGAACTCAAACCCTTACAACAAAATGATTGTTGAAAACTGTCTTTACATGTAGTGGAAAAATAAATAAATACATTTGAAATAAAAACAAAGAATGATAGTTTTGTTTTCTCATTGCCTATTCTAATTCTTCCAATTCTGTTTTCTTCTCTTATTGCTGCAGCTAAAATTTTTAGTATAGTATTGAATAATAGTGGTGATAATGGGCATTCTTATTTTATCCCTGATTTTATTGGGAAAGCTTCCAGATTATCTCTGTTGCAGATAATGCTTGCTATTGGTTTTAGAGAGCTATCATTTTGAGGAAGGTTCTATTTATTCTTATTCTTTCTAGTCTTGTTAATAAGGAATGTTATTTTTTTTCAGAAGTTTTTATACATCTATTGAGATAATAGTTTTATTTGGTTTTATTATTGAATATAGTCAACTATACTGATAGTTTTCCTAATACTGAAACAGTCCTGCATTCCTGATACAAATCCCATGCAGTCATAATATATGACCTTTATATATTGTTATGATCTCCTTGCTAGTATTTTATTTAAAACATTGACATCAATATTCAGTAGGGAAATTGGCCTATAGTTTTATTTCTCTGTCTTTGCTCTTGCTGGTTTTGGTATAAGCCCTATATTTGTGTCATAAAGGAATTCATTAGGACTCCTTCTTTGTCTATTTTTTTCCAATTAGTTTATAAAACATTAGAATTAGTTATTTTTCAAAGATTTCATAAAATTCACTTGGGAATCCATCTGGTCTTTGTGACTTGCTTAGGCAGCTCATTGAAGGCTTCTTTAACTTCTTTTTCCAAGATAGTATTATTTAAATATTCTATTTTCTCTTCTGTTAAACTGAGCAATTCATGTTTCGGTAAATATTATTTATTTCAGTTTTATTGTTAGATTTATTGGCAAGTAATGGGACAAAATATTTCCTAATTGCTTTAATTTCTTCTTCATTGGTGATCGATTTACTCTTTCCAATTTTTTATGTTGACAATTAGATTTTCTTCTTTCTTTTAATCAAATTAACAATGGTTCATTTTATTTTTTAATAAAAACAGTTACATGCTTTATTTATTAGTTGAATGGTTTTCTTACTTTCAATTTTATTAATCTCTCATTTAATTTTAATTTGCTATTTAATTTTTTTCTTTTTTTAGTTGTATGCTTAATTTATTGACCTTTTTTTATTTTACTGATGTATTTTTTTTTTAGATTTTTCAAGGCAATGGGGTTAAGTGGCTTGCCCAAGGCCACACGGCTATGTAATTATTAAGTGTCTGAGGTCAGATTTGAACCCAGGTACTCCTGACTCCAAGGCCAGTGCTCTATTCACTGGGCCACCTAGCTGCCCCATGATGTAAGTATTTAGAGATAGAAAATGTCCTCTAAGTGCTGGTTCAGCTGCATCTCATGAATTTTGGTATGCTGTCTCATTGCTGTTATTCTCTTTAATGAAATTATTGGTTACTTCAGTGATTCATTCTTTGGTCCATTAATCCTTTAGAATTAGATTATTTGCTTTCTGATTAATTTTTAATTGATGTTTCCATGGCCCTTTATTGAATGTAAATTTTATTTTGTTATGACCTGAAAAAGATGTATTTAATATTTCTCTTTTTCTTCATTTTGTTGTGAGTTTTTATGCCATCACGCATGGTCAAGATTTTGTGCAGGATCCATGCACCACCAAGAAAGAAGCATATTCCTTTCTTTTTTCCAACTCAGCTTTCTTCAGAGGTTTATCATATCTAACATTTCTAAAATCCTGTTCTTCTTTCCTTTCAAATCTTTTTTTATGTGAGATAATTTAAGACCCATTCTACCTCTCCCTTCTCCTTCCTCCATGCATCCCTCCTCATTCCTTAATTTTATTTTTTAGATAATCATATCATCTAAGACAACTCACAGCTATGCCATCTATGTTCCTTCTAACTGTCCTAAGAATGATAAAGTTCTTAGAAGTAGGAATGTAAATAGTTTAACCTTAGTGAATCTTTATGTTTCTCTTTTTTATGCTTCTCTTGAGTCTTATAGTGAAAGTCAAATTTTCTATTCAGCTCTAGTCTTTTCATCAAGAATGCTTGAAAGTCTTTTATTTAGTTAAATATTTACTTTTCTCCCTGAAGTATTATTTATACTCTGTTTTGCTGCATTGGTGATTCTTGGTTGTAATTCTAGCTCCTTTGCCCTTTTAGATTATCACATTCTAAGCCCTCTGATTCTTTGATGTAGAAGATTCTAATCTTGCATTATATTGCCTTTATCTACCTATTTTGTGTATTTTTGGGGTTCCCAAAGAGCAACAAACATAAATATTACTTCAGTCATTTAGATCTGAGTTTATTTGTAAAAAAGTGTTTATGTTTATGTTCATATAGTTCTGTGTATATTTTGCCAGGTATATGCTCTAAGTATTTCAAATAGTCTGAAATAATATTTAATAACATTTCTAACACATAGTGTAGTTTCTCTATCTTAACTTTAACTTTGAGAACATGTTTATTATCCTCACTTTTTTGCAAGGCAATAGAGTTGTGACTTGTCCAAGATCACACAGCTAAGTAAGTTGTAAGGCTCTAAGGCTGTATTTGAACTCTGGTCCTCCTAACTCCAGAGCTGGTGCTCTATTCACTGCACCACCCCACTTTTCCTACAAATTCTACTTCTGTCCTTTATTTTATCTTGGAACCTATTGCTATTATTCTTCTTTTACAGAAATATAGCATATAGACTGGAAATCTTTATCCCAAATTCCACTTGTACTGGCAAGGCAGGAGCCAGAGGACAGCTAGTCACAGCTTCCTCTTAGAGTTCTAGAGCTTCCCCAAGGTACCCCACTGAATTAAGGATATCTTTCTAATATTACCAGCTCATGCCCTCACTCCAGTGTATTCTCTCCTATATCAATAGCAATTGATTGTTGCCCCAATCTCATTTACCAGTTAATATCTCCTCAATATCAGTAGTAACAGTCATTAACATCCCACTATCAATTTAATCAGTTGCTATCAAATTGTTTTTAAAAAATAGATAATTACTGAGTCTATATACTCCTTAGGTAGGGATCACATTCTATTCTCTATACCTCTGTCCCAGAGAAAAGTAGGCTCAAACTTAATCAGATCACCACAAAGCAATTTGTGGCCACTAAATATACTTCCAAAGGTGGCCTCATGATTGGGCTGTTCACTCTTTTCAATTCAACTCAATTCAATAAACATTTATTAAATACCTACAATGAGCCAGGCACTGTTCTAAGCACTGGAGATACAAATAAGAAAAAGAAAGACAGTCCCTCCCCTCAAGGTTCTTACAATCATAATGGGAGAGGCAATCTAGAAAAGGAAACCGAAAAAACAGTGTAAGAAGGGAGGACTTGAACAAGGAAAAGGAAGCCACTGGGGTTTTCCACTATAAGGGCATGATGGTTTGTGGAGTGAAAACCAAGCAAACTGCTGATGGAAAATGGAGTGGAAAAAAATGTAAAGTTCTGAGCCCTCTATATAGGAATGCTGGGGGTGGGGATTTATTGCTCTAATCAATCACAGGAGAGAAGTGGGTATCAAGTATCAAAAATTGAGTCAATCTTTGTGGTGAATTTGATCTACTGCTGAGATGCATCAAGCAGGTTCCTTTTGGGCACACCTTCTCCTGTGGGCAGACTCCAACTTGGAATCCCATCCTTGGCCCTCTGCTCCTTCTATCTTTAGAATTCTCAAATGGTTTCATCCTTTATATAAATGGGAGGCCATGCACTCATTCACAACACCCTTCACTTACTCTTTGGAGCTCAGTAAGTCACCCTTATATCTTGTTGTTTGTCCTTTTTCAAAGAAGAACAATCACACCTGGTACAGGAAGAAATAGCACCTTTATTTCTTATGCTCCTAGATAGGAAAAAGAGAAATGAGTTGCTCTTTGGAGGACTTTTGGAAACACTTTAATCTGGCACAAAAATCAACCAAAAGACCTTTTCTTCACCATAGAGATAAACAAAAAGGAAATGGAAGTAGAGTTAGATCCCCCTAATCTCTGTTATGATTTTCCCTAAGGAGGTTCATCAGACATCCTTGTGATTCTTCTGACCCATTCTCACAGAAATGGACCCTCTTTGAACAATCTCTCATTATACAGATGAGAAAATAGATTCTCAGAGGTCAAACAAATAATAAGTGCCAGAGTTGAGACTCCAACTTAGGCCTTCAGATTCCCAAATCTAATGCATGTTTCACTGCCATGCAGACTTCATATGAAATCCATCAAAAAAGAGTCAAGACAAAAACTAAAAATTTAAAATACATCACAAAAAATTTTTATCATTTTAAAGTGAATGCAATTTCTAGAAAGAATTATTGATGTGGTACAATGTCAAAAATTCCGTAAATATAAGCAGTCATCACATTATTATTATTAAATTGTACTATGAATTAGGCAATACCCTAAGAACTTAGGATACAAAGAAGACAAATAAAATTACCTGCATTCAAGTTTTTGTTTTCATTTTTCCATGTAAGAAAAGACAAGCTCAAAAGTAAATATCAGATTGATAGGAATGAGCAATCAATTGATCAATCAAGGATAAGAAGAGGTTCCCAGATTAAGTGCCACAGGAAAATTTGAGGAACACATGTGGAAGGGGTGGTACTGGAAGAAAGGAAAGGGATTTTGACAGGCAGAAATGAGAAGATATTTTAAGGAGAAATGGTCTGCTTGAACTGAATCAAGGAGATGTTATACCAAGTTGGGAGACAGTTAATAATTCAATTTGTCTAGAATATGAAGTAAATGAAGGAAACCCTAGGATAGAGTGAAGACAACTGATCCTAAAGTCAGAAAACCTGATTTAAAATTCTATCACCACTCTTGTACAAACTTATTTAACTTCCTTGGACTTTAGTTTCCCTATTTATAGAATGAGGCCAATGAACAAGGTTATAACCACCACCACCACCGTGATACTTTCAATTTTACATCCAATTGTCCTAAGAGGAATAATATGACATAAGACTTACTGGGAAAGTAGATTTGAGCCATATGTTGAAAGATCTTCATTGCCAGAAGAGGTTTGTATTGTATCCAGTAGACAATAGGGAGTTGCTGAAGTTTTTTGAATGTAGGAATAGGGGTGGCTAGGTGGTGCAGTGGATAGAGCACCGACCCTGGAGTCAGGAGTCTGGCCTCAGACACAATAATTACCTTAGCTGTGTGGCCTTGGGCAAGCCACTTAACCCCATTTGCTTTGCAAAAACCTAAAATAAAATAAAAATAAATATAGGAATGACATGACATCTATGATTTTTGAAAGTATGGATGGATTACAGAAGGTGGAGACTTCAGAGAAAAAGACTAGTTAAGCAGCTACTGATATAGTCTAAGAGAGAAGTGACAATAGAACTAAGGTGTTGGCAGTGAGAGCTAAAAGAGCCTGTCTGTTTAATTGTCTTGGACAAAGAAAGGAAAGGTACTTTATTGAGTACCACTATGTACCAGAGACCGTGCTAAGTGATTTACAAATAGTCCAATCCTCAGAACAACCTGGAGCAGTAGTTGTTCTTATCATCCCCATTTTACAGAAAAAGAAACTGAAGCAGACAGTGGTAAAGCAACTCATCTAAAGTCACACAGCTAGTAAATGTCTGAGATCGAATTTGATTGCAAGTCTTTCTGATTTCAAGTTCAATACTTGATCCAATGCACTGCCTAGGTGCTTCTTAGTGGTAGAAAGCTGTGAAGTTTATAGCCACTTGAAATTCTAAAATATTCTGTAATGGTAGTAATGTAATCTCTGTGTTAATTGAAGACAAATGTAAGTAGTTCAGTCTTGGAGACATGCCAATATTAACATCATGGCTTTTGACCCCACCCAGGGATTTCCCTAGGAATATCAGAATGTTGTCTGTGTTTGGTTCTCTACCATAAAATGAAATGACTTTCAATTCCAATGCAATATTCAATCTTGTTTTGATATTTAAATGTCAGGTTTTATTTCACCAAACAAAAATTGCCAAAAAAAAAAAAAAAAGAAATTGCAAAGGATTTATAAATAATCAAGATACTCTGCTATATCTTCAGATTTACCCCAGAATTACTTCAGGATAAGGAACAAGAAGAAGTCTACACTCAGACTAATAGTTAAGCAGCATATATGATCTACCCCACAGGTTACTGAAATATAAAATCAAGAAAGCACTGGTATTTAAAACTCACAAGTGAATCTTGAGTAGCTTAACTGACTTTTCTCCAATATCGGAAAAATTAGAAGAATCAGTTCAGACAGAAGTCCAAAAAAAGAGAACTTATCTGTTCTCAGGGTATAAATGGTATGTAGGATAAGTCACAGAAATAAGCCACAGAATATATCCCAACCCCAGTACTTACAACCATTTTGAGCCTAGGTGATGGTTATCGAAAACCAATTGCCCTCGCAATGGAAAATACCATCTGTATCCAGATAAAGATCTGTGGAGTTTGAACAAAGTTCAAGGACTATTCCATTTAATTTAGGAAAAAAACAGATATCTTATTGTCTTGTTATCTCTTATACTTTTTGTTTCTTCCTTAAGGATATGATTTCTCTCTCATCACACTCTATTTGGATCAATGTACAACATGGAAACAAAGTAAAGACTGACCTATTGCTTTCCGTGGGGGGTGGGGGGAGGGAAGTAAGATGGGGGGAAAAATTGTAAACCTCAAATAAAATCTTTAATTAAAAAAAATTGCCCTCATAAAATGAGAAATTAGTGACAGTGAGACTCTGTATGTGAACTGAAATTCTTAGCACCAAGATAAGCTGGAGGGGGGGGGGGTGTCTTTTTTTGTCCTTCATTTTCAAAGAAGACCATGAATCAGGGAGGTGATGCCATGGCAAATACATGAATTAGATTTTTTTTTTTAGTTTTTGCAAGGCAATGGGGTTAAGTGGCTTGCCCAAGGCCATACAGCTAAGTAATTATTAAGTGTCTGAGGCCAGATTTGAACTCAGGTACTCCTGACTCCAGGGCTGGTGCTCTATCCACTGTACTACCTAGCTGCCCCCAGATACATGAATTAGATTTGAGTAAGGAGGATGCTCTGCTAAGTCACAAGTTTCATTTTCTCCTCCATAGACATCTGGGTCTAGTGGCCAGATATAAATCAGGACAACTGGAAATGGCTCTGGATGTGAGGCAAGCAGGGTTAATTGACTTGCCAAGATTACATAGCTAGTCAAGTGGCTGAGGACAGATTAAAACTGTGGTGGTGCTCTGGAGGAGAAAGTAAGGCTGGTGATTTGGTACAGCATCCCTTCACTAAAATCCAATTCATCTGCTTGTCATGCTATGGCTTTCTTTAGAAAAACTCAAAGATTATATTTATGCAGCTATTTTTGAAATGCAAACAGATGACAAATCATTGACATACCAAACAACAAACATATAAGAATAAAAAGAAAAAGCAATGCCTGCCTTCAAGAAGTTTACCCTCTAATAGGAGAAGCAATAAAATCAGAGCATGCAAGATAGAGAAGAAATGGAAGGTAAGCTTTGAGGGATGGCACTAGAAATAATACATACACACTTCTCATTATAAGTAATAAAGGGTCAGGGGAGAAGGGAGCTGGGAGAGGACTTTTTTCCTTTCTTTTTCTAACTACACGTAATAGTAGTTTTCAACAATCATTTAAAAAATATTTAACATTTTACATTTACATTTTTCTCCCTCCCCCTCCCCCTGACAGAAAGCAATGCAATAGTCATGTTGTGAAAGAAGAATCACATCCAAATGGAAAAGAAAAAAAAATTAGAGAAAAAATGGCACAATTTATAAGACAACTTTTTTAAAAATTGAAGATAATAAACTTTGATCTGCATTTAAACTCTATTGGACATGGACGGTATTCTCCATCTCAAGTCTTTTAGTATTGTCTTTGGTTATTGTACTGCAGAAATGATTGAGTCTCTCATAGCTAATCAGCACTCCATGTTACTGATAGTGTGTGCAATGTTCTTCTTGTTCTGCTCACTTCACTCCATGCTAATCTGAAGTCACATTCTTCGTGATTTCTTATAGAACAATAGTGTTTCGTCACATTCATAAATCACAATTTGTTCAGTCATTCCTCTTTTAATGGATATTCCTTTGATTTCTAATTCTTTGACTTGCAGGGCAGGAACCAAGATGGTGGGGTGAAGCTAACCTGCTCCTGGAGCCTTTCCCAACCAAAGATAAATGAAGCCTCTGCTCTGACATCCACACTATAGATCCTACCAAGAAAAAGAGAAGATTCAAAGAAGTCTTCAACTGTAGGCATCATGGAGGATCTTCAGAGAGGTCTGTCCCTTTGGGGGGAAAAGGGAAGTAAAGTCCAGGAGGTGGGAGAGTGGGGAAAATGAGCAGGAGGCTTTTAGCAATAGTGCAATCCAGGTTCCAACAGCTTAATAATAACAAAGGTCTTGGCAGCTGGATTGCAAGCCAGCAGGGAGGATCTCAACCCCAAACAAAATCTGAACCCTGAGAGCACCAGGATAAAAGGCAGAACTGGGTTGCAAACAATCCTCTATTAAGTCAGAACCTGGACATAAAGGAGGAAACAACCTCTGCAAAGGCAAAGCCTGGACTTTATGGGCAATATCCTGGCCAACAACAAATCAGGGATCAGATCCCATCCCCAGCAAAATAAAAGCTTGGATGTATACTCCATATACCCCAGGAACAGAACTACAACAACAAAAATGAACAAAAAAACTAAAGAGCACTTACTGTAGAAAAATACTTCACAGATAAAGATGACAACAATGTCATGCCTGAAGAAGAAAGCTGTGAAAAATCACTCACAGATGTATACAAATAGTCTATAAATTCAAATATAAAAACTCATCGAAGAGCTTAAAAAAAGAATTTAAAAACCAAAAAAGAGAGGAAGGAGAAAAATGGAAAAAAAAGAAATGAAAGTCATGCAATAAAACTGTGACAAGTTGACTAAAGAAATCAACTCCATTAAAAGTAAAAATAACCAGTTAGAAAAGGAAACACAGAAGATAATTGAAGAAAATAAAATCCTAAAAATTAGAATTGAAGAGGTAGAAATGAATGAATCTACAAGACTACAAGATTCCATCAAACAAAATAAAAAGTCAAAAGAAAATTTAAGACAATGTAAAGTGCCTTCTAGGAAAAATGAATGACCTGGAAAACAGATCCAGGAGAGACAATCTATGAATCATTGAATTACCAGAAAGCCAGAAAATCCTGGAAAATATCATGCAGGAAATTATAAGAAAAAACTTCCCCAATCTACTAGAAGCAGATAACAATATAACAATTGAAAGAATACACAGAACCCCTCTAGAAAGAGACCCCAGGGTAAAAACTCCAAGGGCTGTAATAGCCAAATTCCAGAACCCTCAAATAAAAAGAGAATATTGTAACAAGGGGTTAAGCACACTGGGTGGGGGGAAAGGGTAAAGTGTGAAAGAAAATAGCCCTTGGGGGAGGGACACAAATAGTTCAAGAAATGATATGGCTTTGGATGATACTTTGGCTTGTAAGGAGGATTGTGTGTACTTGCAAGATACTTGAAAAGGGGGGTAAGGTAAAAATGATTATAATTATAATTTGATGCAATTTGAGTCAATGCTGCTTAGCAAGCAATCAAGTAAAAAATCTGTGATGATATTTTGTTAACAATAGGAGCTTATCAAGAAATCAAATAATTGAACCATGATTGATGATACTTTATTAATAATATTAGAGCATCAAGGGAAGAGGCACAAAGATTTATAATTTTAGAGGGAAAGAAGGTAGAATGTGAATGCTGAGTAATTTCTATTCAATAGATTTAGCTCAGTGAGGGAATAAGATACATTCCCACTTGGGTTTAAAACTCTAACAATCTACAGGGAAGGGAGGAGGGACTAGGAATGGTAAAGAGAAGGGAAAAAGAGACTGATAAAAGGGATGGGAAAATATGAGTGAACAAAACATGAAAGTTAAATTTCTAAAAGAAAAGTCAAAGGGGAAAGGTAGTAAAATTTTGGTGAGGAGAAATAAGAGAAAAGGAAAGATAAATATAAATGGAGAAAGATAACATGAAGGGAAATACAGAATTAGTCATCTTAACTGTAAATGTGAATGGGATGAACTATCACATAAAACAAGTGGATAGTAGAATGGATTAAAAACCTGAATCCTATAATATGTTGTTTACAAGAAACATTTTTGAAGCAGAGAGACAAACACAGAGTAAAGGTAAAAGATTGGGGCAAAATATATTGTGCCTCAGTGAAAGTAAAAAAAAAATACTGAGGTAGCAATCCTAATTTCAGACAAAATAAAAGCAAAAATCAATCTCATTAAAAAAATCAATCTCATTAAAAGGGATAAGGAAGGAAACTACATCTTCTTAAAAGGGACCATTGATACTGAAACTATATCATTACTAAATATGTATGCACCTAGTGATATAGCATCCAGATTCCTAGAGGAAAAGCTGAGTGAATTACAAGGAGAAATAGACAGCAAAACTTTAATAATGGGAGATCTCAATCTCCCTCTTTCAGAACTAGACAAATCTAACAACAAAATAAATAAGAAGGAAGTTAAGAAGGTGAATAAAATTTTAGAAAACTTGATATTAATATACCTCTGGAGAAAACTTAATGGGGATAGAAAAGAAAATATCTTTTTTTTCCTCGGCAATACATGGCACCTTCTGTTTGATTTATTTTTTTTAAAACAACAGGGATAATTATATTTTATTTTTATCCCTAATTACATTATTTCTTTTTTTCTTTTAAATTTATTTTTTATTCTCATTTTGTACAAATGTTTTTTTACAATAATAAAATATTCTTGTTTACAAGTAAACAAAATACCCCTCCTCCCCCATGAATATAGATAGACTTGTTTGGGCAAAAAAAGTAAAGGGGAGAGAAAAAAATTAAAATAAAAAAATAATAATAGTAATAATTGTAGGTATGGCCAGGTGGTGCAATGGACGAAGCAACAGCCCTGGAGCCATGAGCACCCAAGTCCACATCCAGCCTCGTAAACCCAACAATCACCCAGCCGTGTGACATGCAAGCCACCCGATCCCCACTGCCCTGCAAAAACCAAAAAAAAAGAAAGAAAAAAAAGACCCAAAATAAAATAAAATAGTAATAATAGTAGGGGTGGATAGGTGGCAGACAGAGCATTGGCCCTTGAGCCAGGAGCACCTGGGTCCAAATCCGGCCCCAGACACCCAAAGATCACCCCGCTATGTGGCCCCAGGCAGGCCATCCAGCCCTACTTGCCCTGCACCCTCCCCCAAATAATAATAACAAAAAATGTGCTTGAGTCTTTGTTCCAACACCAACAACTCTGTCATGGGTGGATCTCATTCTTCATGATAAGTCCATCACAAAAGTTATTTCCATATTTTTCCACCGTTGCCCTTGCTGATCGCAACTCCCTCCTTTCCCATTTCTCCACTACCATGTACTCTATTTTCTCTCTCCTTTCACTATGACTCTGCTGTAGGGTGGCTGAGTGGCATAGCAGACAGATCCCTGATCCTGGGGCCAAGAAGCCCTGAGCCCCCATACCAGCCCCTAGTCCCAGAATCCACCTGGCCCTGTGGTCCAGGGCAGGCCTTCCATTCTCAGCCCCTTGCAAGAAGTAAGAAAGAAAATGTGTTATATCTGGCCACTCTCCCCCCATGGTCCATCCTCTCCTCCTTTATTCACATCCCCCCCCTTCCCCCTGCTCCCCCCTCCTTCTTACTCCAGATGTCTATACCCCATTGAGTATATTTGCTGTTTCCTCTCCTAGCCATCTCTGATGAGAGCAAAGTTTCCCTCATTCCCCCTTGCCTCCCCGCTTCCATATCGTTGCAATAGCTCATTGTAATAAAAAAAAATCTTATGTGAAATATCTTGGACTATTCCCCCTCTCCTTTTTCTTTCTCCCATTACATTTCCCTTTTTTTCTAGTGACTCCATTTTACACCATATTTTATCTTCGAATTCAGCTTTCTCCTGTGCTTCAACTATAAAAGCTCTCTCTACTTGCTCTATTAACTGAGAAGGTTCATATGAGTATTATCAGTGTCATTTTCCTATGCAGGAATACATGCAGTTCATCCTCATTAAGTCCCTCATATGTTCCCCCTCTCCTCCAATCTCCATGCTTCACCTGAGTCCTGTATCTGAAGATCAAACCTTCTGTTCAGCTCTGGCCATTCCAAAAGGAACATTTGAAATTCCCCTGGTTCATTGAAAGTCCATCTTTTTCCCTGGAAGAGGACATTCAGCCTTGATGGGTAGTTCATTCTTGGCTGCATTTTAAGCTCTCTTGCCTTCCGGTATATTGTATTCCAAGCCCTATGAGCTTCCAATGTAGCTGCTGCTAAGTCCTGTGTGATCCTGACTGCAGCTCCACGATATTTGAACTGTGTCTTTCTGGCTGCTTGTAATATTTTCTCTTTGACTTGGGAGTTCTGGAACTTGGCTATAATATTCCTAGGGGTTGGTTTTTTGGGATCTCTTTCTCTGGGGGATCAGTGGATTCTCTCCATTTCTATTTTGCCCTCTGCTTCTAGAATATCAGGGCAATTTTCCTGTAGTAATTCTTTGAAAATGATGTCAAGGCTCTTTTCCTGATCATGACTTTCAGGTATTCCAATAATTTTCAAATTATCTTTCCTAAGTCTGTTTTCCATATCAGTTGTTTTTTCAATGAGATATTTCACATTTTCTTCTAATTTTTCATTGTTTTGGTTTTGAAGTATTGATTCCTGATTTCTGGTAAATTCATAAATCTCCCTGAATTCTATTCTTTGTCTGAAGGATTAGTTCTCCTCAGAGAGTTTTCTTATCTCTTTTTCCATCTGGCCAATTTTGCTTTTTGAAGCATTCTTCTCCTCAATAACTTTTTGAACTGTTTCATCTATTTGACCTAAACTATTTGACCTAAATTTTAGCATTCCATTTTCTTCAGCATTTTTTGGGATTTACTTGACTAAGCTGCTGACTTCATTTTCATGTTTTTCCTGCATCTCTCTCCTTTCTTTTCCCAGTTTTTCTTCCAACTCCCTCATTTGATTTTCAAAGTCTTTTTTGAGCTCTATCATAGCCTGAGCCCAATTTCTGTTTTTCTTGGAGTCTTTAGATGCAGAAGCTTGTGCTTCCTCATCATCAGACTGAGTATTTTGGTCCTTCTTGGGCTCATTTGCAAAATATTTCTCAATAGTCTTCTTTTTCTGCTTGCTCATTTTCCCAGCCTGGGCCTGGTTTGGGGTGTTTCTTGAGCTTTTGGGACACTCCCACAAGGGTCTCAGTGTGTGAGGCTCCGTCCTCCCTCCTGGTCTGTGAATGACCATATGTGCCCCCCTCTGCCAAGGGGCTGATGTGGGGGGGTGCTGCTGTTCTATGGGGGGGGCCTAGACTGTGGTCAGGATCTGAATGTGGTCAGAGCCCCAGAGTCCTGTTTCAGGGGCAGAGGACAGAGCTAGGCAGTCTCTCTTCACTCCCCTCCCTCAGCTCAATGGGCTCATGCCCTGGGGGCTCCTGCTTACTGGCTCCACTTGCTTCTGTTTCCTGGATCAGGGCTGCAGAAACCCACCCTGCTTGCTGTGTGCCCTGAGGGCTGGGCTCCATGTGCTCACTCTGGCAGAGGTCCGCTGCTGTTCCCCCACTTCGTGCCCAGTGCTCCTCGGGGTGCAGCTCTGGAGACTTCCCCGCTGCTGTGAGCTGAGACTCCCAGTGCCCTGGGGCTGCCTCCGGGAGGCTGAGGTTCTTTGGCTCTGGCGGGCCACCCCTCTGGCGAGTCGCCTCTCCAACCCTGGGGAGCAGAGCCTTTCTGCTCTTTTCCTGGTTACCTTGAGTAGGAGAACTGCCTCACTGGGTCCCTTTGTGGGTTCTGTCTCTTGAAAGTTTAGTTAGAGTCCTTAGCTGATGAATTTTATCAGAGAGCTCCTAAGACTCAATCCCTTCTTGTCGCCATCTTGGCTCCGCCCCAATACATGGCACCTTCACCAAAATTGACCACGTACTAGGGCACAAAAACCTTAAAATCAAATGCTGAAAGGCAGAAATAATACATACACACTTCTCAGATCATGATATAATAAAAATTATAAGTAATAAAGTAAGTAAGTAATAAAGGATCAGGGAAAGATAAACCAAGAACTAATTGTAAATTAAATAAACTTTATCCTAAATAATGGGTGGATCAAACAGCAAATTATAGAAAAATTAATAATTATATCCAAGAAAATGATAATAATGAGATATGACATCAAAATTTATGGGATGCAGCAAAAGGCAGTTTTGAGAGGAAATTTTATATCTTTAAATGTCTATATGAATAAAATAGAGAAAGAGGAGAACAATGAATTGGGTATGCAACTAAAAAAATCTAGAAAAAGAAAAAATTAAACAACTCCAATTAAATACCAAATTAGAAATTCTGAAAATCAAGAGAGAGATTAATTAAACTGGAAAGCAACATTTGTTTCATAAATAAAGCTAAGAGTTGATTTTATGAAAAAGCCAACAAAACAGACAAACCTCTAGTTAATCTGATTTTTAAAAAAGAAAGAAGATAATCAAATTACCAGTATCAAAAATGAAAGGGATGAACTAACCACCAATGAGGAGGAAATTAAAGAGATAATTTGGAGTTACTTTAGTGAACTATATTCCTATAAATTGGACAACTTGAGCAAAATGAATGAATATTTACAAAAATACAAACTGCCCAAATTAACAGAAGAGGAAATAAATTACTTAAATAACCCCATTTCAGAAAAAGAAATTAAAGAAACTATCAATAAAATCCCTAAGAAAAAGTTTCCAGGTCCAGATGTGAATTCTACCAAACCTTTAAGGAACAATTAATTCCTATTCTACATAAAGTAATTTTAAAAATAGGAGAGGAAGGAGTTTTGCCAAACTCCTTTTATGACACCAACATAATGCTGATACCAGTAAGAACCAAAACAAAGAAAATTATAAACTAATCTCCCTAATGAATACTGATCCAAAAATCTTAAATAAAATGTTAACAATGAGACTACAGCAAGTTATTACCAGGATAATACACTATGATCAGGTTGGATTTATACCAGGCAGGCAGGGATGGTTCAACATTTGGAAAATACTCAACATAATTAAATATATCAATAGTAAAATTAACAGAAATCATGTAATTATTTCAAAAGATGCTGAAAAAGCCTTTGATAAAATACAACATTCTTTCTTATTAAAAAACACTAGGAAGTATAGGAATAAGTGGGGTTTTCCCTTACAATAATAAATAGTATCTATCTAAAACCATTGACAAATATTATATTTAATGGAAATAAACTCAGAGCATTCCAATAAATTCAGTGGTGAAACAAGGATGCCCATTATCACCATTACTATTCAATATAATATTGGAAATGCTAGCCATAGCAATATGAGGAGGAGGAGAAAAGGAAATTGAAGGAATCATAATTAGCAGTGAGGAAGCAAAACTTTCACTCTTTGCAGATGATATGATGGTATACCTAGACAACCTGAGAAAAATCATCTAAAAAAACCCCTTGAAACAATTAACAAATTCAGTAAAGTGGCAGGATATAAAATAAAACCCATATAAATCATCAACATCTCTATAAATAAATAACAAAACCCAAGAACAAGAGATAGAAACAGAAATTCCATTTAAAATAACTGTAGATGATACTAAATACTTGGGAATCTACCTCCAAGACAAACCCAGAAACTGTATGAACACAATTATAAAGCTCTCCTCACCCATATAAAGTCATATCTAAATAATTGGAAAACTGTCAAATGCTGATGGTTAGGTCAAGCTAATATAATAAAAATGACAATCCTCTCCAAATTAAATTACTTACTCAGTGCCATACCAATTAAATTACCAAATAACTACTTTATCAAACTAGGAAAAATAGTAAAAAAAAAATTCATCTGGAGCATCAAAAGGGCAAGAATAGCATAGGAATTGATGAAAAAAATGTAAAGGAAGGAGGTCTAGCTCTATCAGATCTAAAACTATAGTATAAAGCAGCAATCATCAAAACTGCCTGATACTGGTTAAAAAAAATAGAGAAATGGGTCAGTGGATTAGGATAGATTCAAAAGAAACTGCAGTACACAACTACAGTAATCTATTTGACAAACCCAATGACATCAGCCTCTGGGATGAAAACTCACTATTTGACAAAAATTATTGGGAAAACTGGGCAATAGTATAACCAAAAACTAGGTATAGATCCACATCTCACCCCCTATACCAAAATGAGTACAGGATTTAGACATAAAGAGCAACAACACAGATAAATTAATAGACCAAAAATGCTCTATCTGATCTATGGAAAAGAGGTAAATTTATGACCAAACAAGAATTAGAGCATATAAAACCACAAAATGAATGATTTTGGCTATTTTAAATTAAAAAGGGTTTGCATTAATAAAATCAATGCTGCCAAAATTAGAAGAAAAGCAGAAAGCTGGGAAAAAATCTTTACAACCAAAAGTTCTGATATAGGTCTCATTTCTAAAATATATAGAGAATTGTATCAAATTGTATCAAATTTATAAGGCCACAAGTCATTCCCCAATTGATAAATGGTCAAAGGATATGAATAGAAATGACAAAATTAAAGCTATATATATATATATATATATATATATATATATATATATATATATATATATATATGCTCCAAACCACTATTGACTAGAGAGATGCAAATTAAAACAACAATGAGGTATCATCCCACACCTATTAGATTAGCCCAGATGAGAAAAAGGAAAGATGATCAATGTTGGAGAGGTTGTGGGAGGATTGAGACATTGATGCATTTGCTGGTGGAGTTGTGAATGGATCCAGCCTTTCTAGAGAGCAGTATGGAACTATGCCCAAAGAGCAATAAAACTATCCATACCTTTTGACCCTGAAATTCCAATTCTAGGACTATATCCAAAAGAAATTGCAAAAAATGGGGAAAGCCATATGTGTTCCAAAATATTCATAGCAACTTTTTTGTAGTGGCAAAGAATTGGAAATTGAGGGGATGCTCATCAATTGAGGAAGAGCTAAATAAGTTATGTCATATGAATACTATGGAATATTATTATTCTATAAGAAACCATAGGACTCTAGAGAAACATGGAATGACTTGCAGGATCAGATGCTGAGTGAAGGGAGTAGAGTCAAGAGAACAATGTACACATCAACATTATGAGATGAACAGCCTTGATGGAAGCAACTCCTCTTGACAGTCCAGAAAGCTAGAACAATTGTATTAGACTGGTAATGGTCTATGTTATCCCCAACCAGAGGAAGAAAAATAAAACAAAACAAAACAAAACACACAGAAAAAAACAATACCCCTACCAAATCTGATGAACACTTTATAAAAATTATCTTGTGCATCTCTTTCCCTTAATCCTAATTCCTCATGCCAAAAATTACTAATTTGTAAATATATTTAACAAAATATGCATGTGTAAAATGCTAAAAAATTCTAATTCTTTGCTTCTACAAAAAAAGAGCTGCTATAAATATTTTTGTACATGTGGGTGTTTTACTCTTTTTCATGATCTCTTTGGGATACAGACCTAGTAGTGATATTGCTGGATCAAAGGGTATGCATAGTTTTATTGGCCTCTGGGACTAATTCCAAATTGTAGGAGAGACCTTCTTGAGGATGTGACTCTCTGGCATAGTATTAAAGGAAGTTAAGGATTCAATGGAGATTGCAAAGTAGAGTATTTCAGGTATAGGAAAGAAGCAATTGTAGAGATACAGAGATAGGAGATGGAATTTCATGTTTGAGGAACAAAGTATGGATGAGGGCAGCTAGGTGGAGCAATGATTTTAGTGCCTGAACCTGGAATTAGGAAGACCTGAGTACAAACCCAACTTCAGACCTTAGCTGTTTAACATTGGCCAAGTCACTTGAGCATGTTTTTGTTTCTACTTCTGTAAAATGACCTAGAGAAGAAAATGTCAAGCCACTCCAATATTTTTGTCAAGAAAACTCCAATAGGATCCCAAAGAGTTGAACAATACCAAACAATAGAATAACAAATAATATGGTTGAATCATAGAGGGTAACAGTGTGTTGGCCAAGTTTTTAAGAACTTTAAATGCTATGGAACTTTTTATTTGGAAGTAATAGAGAGTTACTGGGACTTATTCAGTGAGATGGTGACTTGGTCATATATGCACTTTAGGAAAATAATTTTTTGGGATACTAATATATTGTTGCTGGAGCTGTGAATTAAGCCAACTATAAATTGAGGAATAACTGAGCAAGTTGTGGTATGAGATTGTGATGGAATACTATTGTGTTATAAGAAATGATAAACAGGAAGATTTTGGGAAAACCTAGGAAGACATATGAACTGATGTAAAATGAAATGAGCAGAACCTGGAGAAAATTGTGCACAGTAACAGCAATAATGTCCAATGATTAGCTGTGAATGACATATCTATTATCTTCAATATAATGGTCTAAGACAATTCCAAAGAATTCATGAAGAAAAATGATCTCCACCTCCAGAGAAAGAACTGATGGAGTATACTATAGCATACTATAGTTCTCTTTATTTTTTCATTTTTTTGGAGGGAGCCTGTGTTTTCTTTTACAACAAAAATAATTTTTGTAGTTGAATAAAGGATGGTCAGATAACTTTTTATCTAGTCCTTACCTCCTTATTGACCTAGAGTTCTTGTATCTCTACAATTTTTACAGCACAGTGTCTAGTGCTATCATTCTGGGGGAAAACACATCTCTCATCTCCTCTGTGGAGATGCAGCCTGGCAAATCTTCATTTAGGTCCTACTGTCACAGCCACTGGGAAGTCAGAAAGGAAAATTCTTCCCACCTAAAATCCTTAGCACTGTCAAATGGTTCAACATCAGAATCTGATGTAATTTTTGCATTAGAAGTGACAATAAAGATGAGGCATTACATCTGTCTTGATACTATTCCCTTAGCACTATAGGAATTTTCCATTTGATATGTAGTGAAAATTTTCCATATATATGTTGTATCTCCCATTAGAATATGAGCTCCCTGAAAATAGGGATTGTCTTTTCCATTGTGTCCTCAGTTAAGCACAGAGATTTGAAAAAAAATAAATGCTTATTAAGTACTTTAAAATTTTTATTCATTTATTCCATATGGGCAGAATTGCTTTTGTCTCTGTATTCCCAGTGCTTAGCACAGTCCCTAATACTAGAAAGCATTTAATGAATTCTTGATTGATTGGTTGAATTAGAGTAGAGAAAGATGAGACTAGATAAGAAATTAGAAGACTATTGAATACCTGAACTTGGACGGTGGTTATATGAGTGCTAAAGTTTAGATTTTGTAAGAGTTGATGGAAATAAAGAAATTATAAGATCTGACAACTGATTGGATATGTGCAGTGAGTTCAAGGGAAGAGCTGAAGATAACACCAAAGTTAAGAACCTCGATGTCTAGAAGGATGAGGGTTCCTTGAAATTCAGAAGAAGTTGGGATTTTTTTTTTGGAAGAGTGAGGTGGGAAAGATAGTAAATTGTATTGGGGCATGTTTTATTTAAGTTACTTATGGAGCATCTATTTCAAAATGTCCAACAGTCATTTGTGATGTAGGAATGAGACTTAGAATAAAGATTTGGAGTTGAATAAAATAAATCTTGTAACTATCTGCATCAATATGATAACTGAATCAATGGGAGCTGATGAAGTCACCAAAAAGAGCAAGTACAGAAGGAAAAGAAAAGGCCCAAAGTGGATTACTAAGGGATATCCATGATTCATGAGAATGACCTGGATAAAGATCCAGCAAAAGAAACTCAGGAGAATTGATCAGAGAAAGGGGAAATGAATCTAGAGAAAGCAAGTCACAAAAAGTCAGAGAGATCTAGAAAAGAGTTATCAATAGTATTAGGTTGACTAATGTCTCAGACACTTAAAAGCTGTGTGGCTCAGGTTAAGTCACCTAACCCTATTTTTTTCATCTGTTAAAGAGTTAGAGAAGAAAATAACAAATCACTCCAGTATTTTTGCCAAGAAAATCTCATATGGGGTCAGAAAGAGTTGGACATGACTGAACAACAAGAAGTGGGAAGTTAGGTGTTATTTGTCAGAGAAGTATAGTAGCATTGGCCAGTTGTGAAATCAGCACACACTATTGGCTAAGGAAAAATGTGGAGACAGTGTGCTGTTGCAAGAGCCATGTGACACTAAAAGTTATGGTAATCTTGAGGGAAGGAGTGAATAACAATGTTTACATGAAACCCAGGGAGCTAGGTGACAATTAAATGAAAGAATAGCAGAGGGTTTGTGACTTCTTCCTGACAGCATGCCAACAGTATATGTAATTCATAGATAGTTCACGTACCAGGAAGTTATCAGAGCTTCTAGCCCTATGGCATGAAAGCTTTACATAATAACTTTGAATATATGGGTCAAGAAAAGACTCAAGAGCTAGTGAGGAACAGATTTTACTGATCCATTATAGCCATAGATGTCATGAAGAAATAGAAGATTTGTGCTTATTTTATACGAAGTACTACCAACTGATGCTCTGAACTTGGAGAATATAGGTACTATCAAGTCTTTGGTGCTCATCTGATTCATTTTCTATTTTTAGAAGTTAGTAAGAACATGTCATATTTATGTGGTGATATCATTTTACAAGGTTTATGCACACAATCTTAACCAGAAACCAGAAAGTTTTACACTAGTTAGAAAGGAAGGAAATAAGCATTTATTTACTAAGCATCTACATGTGCCAGGAATTTTAAAAATATTATCTTATTCAATCCTCAGTCCTGTGAAGGAAATGGTGTTATTATTCCCAGTTTACATTTGAGGACATTGAGATGGGCAGAGGTTAAAGGACTTGCCCAGGTTCATACAGCTAGTAAGTGTCTGAGGGCAGATTTGAGCTGAGGTCTTTTTAATTCCAGGGTCAGAGCTGTATCTATTGTGTCACCCATATACTTCTATTGTATCAAGTATTGTGAAATAAGTATTTTTCAGTGTATGGATTTTCTGGGATATATTTTGAACAAGGCAGAGACTTTGAAAGCAAATTATTTAAATAAATACTAGCGTAATGCCACTCCCAAGCGGATTTAGTTGTCCTTTGAAGAACAGCAGTGCAAATATAGGAAGAGATGCCTTCAGATTAGTGCCATCTTCATTTGCTCTGGGGTCTTATGACTGGCATTTAAATTATTTTTTCCATGGATATTTTCTCTTATTATTACTCCACTGTGGAAACAGGTCAGATCAAAGCTGTTATAATTGTTTAGGGTGCCTACTTCATATTTTTTAAATTTTTTTGTAATTTGAGGTTGATTTTGACCCTTAGGTCTAACTTACTCAGTGGTCTGGCTACATAGATATTTTATTCTGATATGACTGCCACATCAATAATCAGTCATTTCCTGTATAGTAAGATACAATCAAGCCAGACCACATGACCAAAGAAGATGGTAGTCTATAAACTTCCTTCAGTATCCACCAACCTAGACACTTCCAACACATACATGCATATTCATACATATGAAGAATATACCATCAGAGGTAGAGAATTTACAATTGTCTCCAGAAAATGAAAGAAACTCAACAGAATAAAAAAGTTTTAGACTTAACAGCAAAAAACCTAATTTTTAAAGGATTAAACTTTTTTACCACTGCTGAACCATTCTTTTTGTTTATTTTTGTTTTTTGCAAGGCAATAAAGTTAAGTAACATGGCCAAGGTCACCCAGCTAGTAATTGTCTGAGTCTGATTTGAATTCAGGTCTTCCTGACTCCAGGGCTGGTGCTCTATCTACTATACCACCTAGCTGCCCCAAAGAAACTAATTTCTAATGCTACTTCATTACTTGTCTTCCTCTGTGTTTCAGCCTTCATGATAGGAACAGCACCCAACTCCTTGGCTTTTGCTTTAGGACCCACTTAACAGTCTTCCTCTTGGTGTCACAGTCTCTGCTGCTAGCATATGCCACTCTGCCCTTATTTCAGTATTCTGTTGCATAAAGCTGTAGACATCAACCCTGGCCTCTGCAGAAGAGGATAAGTTTTGGGGAGGAGAGAGGGATTATACTCTTTCTAGGGCACATCCTTGGTTAAGGAGTCCCAAAGCAACAGAAAATTTTCCCAGGATGTCCACTTCACCCCCTCCTGTGCCTGCAAAAAAGTGAAGGTAGACTAACTCATGTGAGTCAGGGAATTAAAGAATTCAGAATACTAGGACATAGATCAAGTTTGGGGGGATGTCCTGCCACTGAAGAAAAAGAACCCATACTACTGATCCATGATTTAATTAGGGCAGTGACCAAGGATGGTGAAAAGTGAACTCTCCAAAGCATAGCAGAAGAAACCTGACAGGGCTTTGAGGTCCAATCCCCAAGATAAACCCAAATCAAAGGGGAAGAACTTAGAAATTGATCAATAGGAGTAATATACAGGGAAAAAAAAAAGACTAAAACCACTGAAGCTCTCAGAAGAAAGCACACAATGAATTAAATGATCTCTAAAATCTCTTCCAGCTCAGAACCCTAGAATCTTTACACAAAACTACAATCTATCCTTCTCTGATTATTTTAATGTAATCCCATGTCTTTGCATAAGCTCTCCTCATTTCTGCTTCTAAAATTTCCTGACTTTCTTTAAGGCTCTTATCAACATTTAGACTCCCTTCTGCATGAAAATATTTCTAATATATTTTGAGAGCATATATTTCTTATATAGTCTAATATATTATATAGAATATATTTCTTAGATATTCTTTGGCTTCTTGTTTCTTTTATAATAAATTTTCTAATATATCTCTTTGCATTGAAGTTAGAAAATACATGCATATATATATATGTATATATATATATATATATGTATATGTGTGTGTGTTCATTTTGTTAAGAAAATCTTGAGTTCTCCATGATGATGTTGTTGAGTTGTTTCAGTCACATCTGACTCTTTGCAACATAGATTTGAACTACGGGCCTGATTTCTATTCACCTAGTTTCCTTTTTTACTTCAAGTTATAATACTGCAATTCATTGAGTGCATTGGGTCAATTGATCCATTGGGAAATAGTAATATCCTTGCACACAGCAAGTGAGAGTGAGTGGGTTTTTTTTAAAATCTGAGATTAGCAATCAATTCTGAGTCTAATAGATACAGCACTTGCAAATTATTTGACAGGCTAAACATAAAATTTTGCTAGACTTTTACTCCTGAAAGCATACTACTGAAAAATGGCATACTATCTTAATTGGGCTACCTTTTGCCTCTGTTGGTATCTTCAGCACTTAGTGCAGAGTTGGAATATATTTGGTACTTAATTACACATTGACTGATTGATGACTTGATAAATTAATTCAATTATTTTACAGAACAGTGTTAACGTGTCAAGGTTCGGGGTTTCCTCTTTTATTAGGTCACTTCATTTTAGACTAGAGACTGAACCTAAAACTCCATGTCTTTGCACTGTTTCCTATACTTGGAATGCTCCCTGTACTCTCATTGTCTCTGCTTCTTGGATTCCCAGACATGCTTCAAGACTCAGTTTAGATCCCACCTTCTGCAGGAAACTTTACTCAGTCTCTTCTCTCCACTCCTTCCCAGCTCCTCTCATATAACCTTCCATTTTCCTGTCATGCATTTTTTACATCCATAGTTGTGTACATATTGCCTCCTCTATTACAATGTGAGCCCCTTGAATAGAGGGACTATTTGTGTCATTTTTTTTTTTTTGTATCTTCAGTATTTAGTAAACACAGTGCTTGATCGGTCATCAAAACTGTCTGGTATTAGCTAAGAAATAAAGTGGTGGATCAATGGAATAGAATAGGTGCAATAGCAGGAAATGATTATAGTAATCTGCTGTTTGATAAACCCAAAGAGTCCAACTGTTGGGATAAAAACTCTCTCTTTGATAAAAACTGGTTGGAAAATTGGAAGTTAGTATAGAAGAAACTTAGATTTTGATCAACACCTCACATATACCAAGATAAGATCAAAATGGATACAGGATTTAGACATAAAAAAATATTATAAGCAAATTAGAAGATCAAGGTGTGGTTTACCTGTCATATCTATGGAAAGGGAAACAGTTTATGACTAAGGAAGAGGTGGAGAACATCACTAAAAAAACTAGATAATTTTGACTCCATTAAATTATTTTTTTTGTTCTAAAATCTTTTTTTAATTTTATTTTTTAATTCTCATTTTGTACAATTTTTTTACATTAATAAAATATTCTTGTTTAAGAGTAAACAAAATATCCTTCCCCCCTTGAATATAGACTTGCTTGGGCGATAAAGGGGAAAGAAAAAAATTAAAATTAAAAAAAGAATAATAGTAATAATTGTAGGTATGGCCAGGTGGTGCAATGGATGAAGCACCAGCCCTGGAGACACAAGCATCTGAGCCCACATCCAGCCCGATAGACCCAACAATCACCCAGCAATGTGACATGCAAGCCACCCGATCCCCACTGCCCTGCAAAAACGTAAAAGAGGAAAAAAAAGACCCCCAAATAAAATAAAATAGTAATAATAGTAGGGGTGGCTGGGTGGCAGACAGAGAATTGGCCCTTGAGCCAGGAGCACCCGAGTCCAAATCTGGCCTCAGACACCCAAAGATCACCCTGCTATGTGGCCCCAGGCAGGCCTCCCAGCCCCATTTGCCCTGCACCCTCCCCCAAATAATAATAATAAAAAATGTGCTTCAGTCCTTGTTCCAACACCAACAACTCTGTCATGGGTGGATCGCATTCTTTATGGTAAGTCCATCGCAAAAGTTACCTCCATATTTTTCCACCGCTGCCATTGCTGATCGCAACTCCCTCCATTTCATATTTCTCCACTAATCTTTGTACTATATTTTCTCTCTCCTTTCACTCTGACTCTGCTGTAGGGTTGCTGAGTGGCGCAGCAGACAGATCCCTGGTCCTGGGGCCAAGAAGCCCTGAGCCCCCCTACCACCCCTTAGGCCCAGAATCCACCTGGCCCTATGGTCCTGGACAGGCCTTCCAATCCCAGCCCCTTGCAAGAAGTAAAAAAGAAAATGTGTTATATCTGACCACTCTCCCCCCATGGTCCATCCTCTCCTCCTTTATTCACATTCCCACCCCTTCCCCCTGCTCCCCACTTCTTACTCCAGATGCCTATACCCCATTGAGTATATATGCTGTTTCCTCTCCTAGCCACCTCTGATGAGAGCAAAGGTTCCCTCATTCCCCCTTGCCTCCCCCCCTTCCATATCATTGCAATAGCTCATTGTAATAATAAAAAAATCTTATTATCTGAAATATCTTGGACTATTCCCCCTCTCCCATTTCTTTCTCCCATTACATTTCCCTTTTTTTCCTATTGACTCCATTTGTACACCATATTTTATCTTCGAATTCAGCTTTCTCCTGTGCTTCAACTATAAAAGCTCCCTCTACCTGCTCTATGAGAAGGTTCATATGAGTATTATCAGTGTCATTTTTCTATGCAGGAATACTGCACGCAGTTCATCCTCATTAAGTTCCTCATATTTCCCCCCTCTCCTCCAATCTCCGTGATTCACCTGAGTCCTGTATCTGAAGATCAAACTTTCTGTTCAGCTCTGGCCATTCCAAAAGGAACATTTGAAATTCCACTGGTTCATTGAAAGTCCATCTTTTTCCCCGGAAGAGGACATTTAGCCTTGCTGGGTAGTTCATTCTTGGCTGCATTCTAAGCTCTTTTGCCTTCCGGTATATTATATTCCAAGCCCTACGAGCTTCCAATGTAGTTCCTGCTAAGTCCTATGTGATCCTGACTGCAGCTCCATGATAATTGAACTGTGTCTTTCTGGCTCCTTGTAATATTTTCTCTTTGACTTGGGAGTTCTGGAACTTGGCTATAATATTCCTAGGGGTTGGTTTTTTGGGATCTCTTTCTCGGGGGGATCGGTGGATTCTCTCCATTTCTATTTTGCCCTGTGCTTCTAGAATATCGGGGCAATTTTCCTGTGGTAATTCTTTGAAAATGATGTCAAGGCTCTTTTCCTGATCATGACTTTCAGGTATTCCAATAATTTTCAAATTATCTTTCCTAAGTCTGTTTTCCATATCAGTTGTTTTTTCAATGAGATATTTCACATTTTCTTCTAATTTTTCATTGTTTTGGTTTTGAAGTATTGATTCCTGATTTCTGGTAAATTCATCAATCTCCCTGAATTCTATTCTTTGTCTGAAGGATTTGTTCTCCTCAGAGAGTTTTCTTATCTCTTTTTTTCCATCTGACCAATTTTGCTTTTTAAGGCATTTTTCCTCCTCAATAACTTTTTGAACTGTTTTATCCATTTGACCTAAGTTGGTTTTTAGCATGCTATTTTCTTCAACATTTTTTAGGATTTCCTTGACTAAGCTGCTGACTTTATTTGCATGTTTTTCCTGCATCTCTCTCCTTTCTTTTCCCAGTTTTTTCTTCCAACTCCCTCATTTGATTTTCAAAGCATTTTTTGAGCTCTGTCATAGCCTGAGCCCAATTTCTGTTTTTCTTGGAGTCTTTAGATGCAGGAGCTTGTGCTTCCTCATCTTCAGAATGAGTATTTTGATCCTTCTTGGGCTCATGCGCAAAATATTTCTCAATGGTCTTCCTCTTATTTCTCTGCTTGCTCATTTTCCCAGCCTGAGCCTTGTTTTGGGGTGCTTCCTGAGCTTTTGGGACACTCCCACAAGGGGCTCAGTGTGTGAGGCTCTGTCCTCCCTCCTGGTCTGTGAATGACCATATGTGCCCCCCTCTGCCACGGGGCTGAGGTGGGGGGGGGGGGGCTGCTGTTCTATAGGGGGCCTAGACTGCAATCAGGATCTGAATGTGGTCAGAGCCCCAGAGTCCTGTTCCAGAGGCAGAGGACAGAGCTCTGCAGTCTCTCTCTCTCTCTCTTCACTCCCCTCCCTCAGCTCAATGGGCTCATGCCCTGGAGGCTCCTGCTTACTGGCTCCGCCTGCTTCTTTTTCCTGGTTCATGGCTGCAGAAAGCCCACCCTGCTTGCTGTGTGCCCTGAGGGCTGGGCTCCATGTGCTCACTCTGGCAGAAGTCCCCTGCTGTTCCCCCATTTTGTGCCTGGTGCTGCCCAGGGTGAAGCTCAGGAGACTCCCCTGCTGCTGGGAGCGCCGCTCCCAGTGCCCTGGGGCTGCCTCTGGGAGGCTGAAGTTCTTTCACTCTGGCAGGCCACCCCTCCAACCCCGGGGAGCAGAGCCTTTCTGCTCTTTTCCAGGCTACCTTGAGTAGGAGAACTGCCTCAATGGGTCCCTTTGTGGGTCCTATCTCTCGAAAGTTTAGTTAGAGTCCTTAGTTTCACGTTTTATCAGAGAGCACCTAAGACTTGATCCCTTCTTGTCGCCATCTTCCATTCCTTTAAATTAAAAAGCTTTTGTACAGACAAAACCACTGTACGCAAGATCAAAAGAAATGTAGTAAATTGGGTAACAATTTTTATAACTAGTATTTCTGACAAAGGATTCATTTCTAAAATATACAGAGAACTGAGTAAAATTTTCAAAAAAAACAAGCCATTCCCCAAATGGTCAAAGGATATGCAAAGGCATTTTACAGATGAGGAAATCAAAGCAATCCATAATCATATGAAAAATTGCTCTAAATCATTACTTATTAGAGAAATGAAAATTAAAGCATCTCTGAGGTAACACCTCACACCTATCAGACTGGCCAATATGACCAGAAAGGATACTGATCATTGTTGGAAGGGTTGTGGGAAATCTGGGACTCTATTACATTGTTGGTGGAGCTGTGAACTCATTCAACTTTTCTGGAGGGCAATTTGGAATTATGCCCAAAGGACAATAAAAATGTGCATACCCTTTGATCCAACAATACCACTACTGGGTCTATACCCTGAGGAAATTATGAAAAAGGGTAAAAACATCAGTTGTACAAAAATATTCATAGCAGCCCTGTTTATGGTGGCAAAAAATTGGAAATTAAGTGAAAGTCCTTCAATTGGGGAAAGGGAACATTATTGTTCTATTAGAAACCAGGAGGGATGAGAATTCAGGAAAGCCTGGAAGGATTTGCATGAATTAATGCTGAGCAAGATGAGCAGAACCAGAAAAACATTGTACACCCTAACAGCAACACAGGGGTGATGATCAACCTTGAAGGACTTGTTCATTAAATCGGTGCAACAATCAGAGACAATTTGAGGGTATCTGCAATGGAGAATAACATCTATATCCAGAGAAAGAATTGTGGAGTGTGAACAAAGACCAGAGACTATTACCTTTAATTTAAAAAAAAACCATTGTCTTATGTAATTTTGCTATCTCTTATACTTTATTTTTCTTCCTTATGGATATAATTTCTCTCTCATCACATTCAACTTAGATCAATGTATACCCTGAAAACAAGGTAAAGACTAACAGACTGCCTTCTGTGGAGGCTTGGGGAGAGGGAAGCATGATTAGGGGAAAATTTGTAAAACTCAAAATAAATGAAATCTTTCTTAAAAAGAAGGGAAAAAATAAAGTGAGGAATTTTTTTATAAATAAAAAAATAAAAAAACAGTGCTTGGCACATAACAAATAATTAATTAATTAATGCTTGTAAAAATGACTTTTCTATCTAACTGGGATATAAAAGTGTACACAAGTTATCATGACATCTTGCAAGATGTGATTCTGAATAAAGTGAGCAAAACGAAGAAAACATTGTACCCATATTCAAAGCAACATTGTGAAATAATCAACTCTGATGGACTTAGTTCCTCTCAGCAATTAAGTGATCAAGGAAAATTCTCAAAGACCTTTTATGGAAAATATCATCCATATCCAGAAAAAATTAGTATGGAGTCTGAATGAAGAGCAAAGCATATTATGTTCACTTTTTAAAACTTGATTTAGTTTTTTTTCCTTTCTTACTCATGTTTTTTTTTCTTCCTTAGTTCTTCTTCTTTCGCAACATGACTGTATGTTAGAAGTATGTTAGACATCTTGGTACATGTACAACCTATATGAGATATTTGCTGCCATGGGGAGGGGAGAAGGAAGGGAGGGTGGTAGAAAATTGGAACTCGAAAACTTGAAAAAGGAATGAGTGTTGAAAACTATCTTTGCATATAAATAGAAAAAATAAAAATAAGTAAAAGCCATTTTGCTGAGAGTGTGGATTAGATAATATACATTCATCAATATTTTGAGGAAAATAAACTCAGAGTATGTGTTTTACAAATAACATGATAGCAACATCATCACATATGAAAGACACCTTTTATTATGGATAGGGAGTTGGGAAGACATGGGTTCAAATCCCACTTTAGACACTAACCATGTGACTGGAGAAATCACTTATACTGTCTGGCAACTAGTTTACTTATCTGTGTAATGCAGGGATTGAACTTTCAAATCTCTAAGGTTCCTTGTAGTTCTAAATTTATGATCCTATTATGCTAATTAAGTAAGCTGCATATGCAAATGTACTTGCTTTACTTCTGGGTCAAATCTGTACAATTCAAAACTGAATATTACCTAATCTTTAATTTTGAAAGTAAATCACAACAATGCTAAAAATATTCAAGTCAAATGATATAACTGGAGAGATTAAGTATCTCATTAAAATAAAACTAGAATAATTCTTCATTTCACATGAAAAAATAAAATGTATCCACTTTTTCAACAATTAAGTGAAAATATTAAGTCTCCTTACAGGAAAGTCCTGGTAGTGCCTAGTGCCATCTAATGGTCATAAACTGTCTCAAAAGGAAAAAAAATATACCAAAACAGTTAGGAGTAAGGTTCAGGTATAGGCATATCTCTCATAAAGCCAGTAGTTAAACATAGAATTTAATATATATTACAACCAAAACTCATCCAATTAAACAACTAAGTTTAGGTGAGGGCTCAGTGAAGAGTCTCTGACCAACTCTCATGTTGCAAATCGCTGAAGGAGTTGTTAAGTACTTTATACAAACAGTTCATTGAAAAGCAATTCCATTCAAACAGAAAAAGAAGCATTTAGTAGATTCTGAAGTACTGAGGAAAGGAAAATAATCTTTAGGGCTTTTTTTCTTTATCCTATCTTCTCTAAATTCTAATAATATCCTATTTCAATACCCTACTTCTTATGAGATAGAAATCAGGGGAATTTGACCCCTAAACCCCAATTCCCTCAACTCCAATTGGTTTTTCTCTCCCTTCTAGGAATTGAACTAGGACTCTTTATTTCTCTATTGGTCTGGAGAAATAGATTGTATTTACAATGTTATAAAAATGACCTTTAATTTTAGAAAATCATATAACAGGTGTCATCTAAAGATAATATCCTCCTCCCCATTCCTCAATATCTCCATTCCTTTTTTTTAAGATTTTTGCAAGGCAAATGAGGTTAAGTGGCTTGCCCAAAGCCACACAGCTAGGTAATTATTAAGTGTCTGAGACCAGATTTGAACCCAGGTACTCCTGACTCCAGGGCTGGTGCTTTATCCACTATGCCACCTAGCCACCCCCTCCATTCCTTTTTCAATCCTCCTTCTAGGATATTCTAGATTCTTTGCTTCTTGTGAACTGTCAAAACTTATTCTCCCCAAATACGTGTGAGGAAAATGACCAGCTCAGTCAAACACTATTATAATTTCAGATTTCTGTAAAGACCAATTATAACTTTTTATTGTCCAAATTTTGGTTTTCTAGAAAAATTTATTAGTGTCCCTGTGTCAAGTAGAGACGTGGGGTATTGGAAAAAGTGCTGACTGAGCCATGATATTTTAGTCAGAATTGAATTCTGACACCATTTATATGAAGTTTCTTTACTTACAGAATCTTAATTTCCTTATTTGTAAAGCTATGACAATACTTGCATATGATTGTTATGGTGGATACATTTTTAAATATTAAAGCAATAGTAAAATCAGGGTTTTAAAAAATTAATGCATTGTTATGTTCAAAACAGAACTCATTCTTTTATCCTATCTAAAACTGTCTCTCCTCTAAACTTCCCTAATTCTGTTTTAACACCCAGAGTCATCTATAATTACAATGATGACTTGAGTTGACTCTTGCTAAACTCTTTCTCATAGCTATGATACTGCAAATAAGTGTTCATTATATTTCTTATTTTATACATTGTTAGTAAATTGTATATTCAATGACTTCAATATTGAATTAGTTCCAGATTATTGGCATATATATGTATATATATATATATATATATATATAGAGAGAGAGAGAGAGAGAGAGAGAGAGAGAGAGAGAGAGGAAGAAGAAGGAGGAGGAGGAGGAGGAGGAGGAGGAGGAGAAGAAGAAGAAGAAGAAGAAGAAGAAGAAGAAGAAGAAGAAAATTGATGAACAACTACTTTTTTGGAAAAAAGTTTGTTCAGTTTATTAAATAAGTCATATTAATTGAATTCAAGTGAGCTACTTATTAACTGTATTTATTAATTACTAAGGAAATATTCAAACACATTCCTAGATTATTCTGGAATCACTTGGGATAATGAGAATGAATTTAGTTCAAGTAGCAGGTTGAGGGATAGCCTGGTAAATCCTACTCTATCACCCAGCACTATCATCCTTTCAATCACCCAGGTTTACTTCAGAACCATCTTTGATTTTTTTCTTCTCCCTTAAAACTGATATCTAAAATATGCCCAAGGGCAGCTAGGTGGCACAGTGGATAGAGCACCAGCCCTGGAGTCAGGAGTCCCTGAGTTCAAATCCGGCCTCAGACACTTAATAATTACCTAGCTGTGTGACCTTGGGCAAGCCACTTAACCCCATTGCCTTGCAAAAAAAAATAAAATGTGCCCAAATCTTTTCTATTCTATATACATATCACCTCTTATACTTGCCACCTAATACATGCCTGGTAAACCAATAGGCACTTAATAAATAGTGATTAATGCATTATTGCATTTAATCTCTACTTTTACTTTCAACCATCTCCATATACCTGTCAAGATATTTCTAAAGGACAGCTATGATCAAATATCTCTTCTGTTCAAAACTTTTCAATGGCTTCCTATTGCCACTAAAGTAAAATACAGTCTTTAACTAGGTGGTAAAGATGATAGAATACCAGGCCAGTGGGTCAAGAAGACTTGAATTCAAATCTGTCTCAGACACTTATCTATGTAAACCTTGGCAAATCAATTAACTTCTGTCCATCTTAGTTTCTTCAGTTGTAAAATGAAGATAATATTAGTATCTACCTTTTAGCTATGCTTTTCCCAAGGAGAAAGGGGCTTGAGTATAGAAAATAGCAAAAGAATTGAACCAATTCGCTGAGGTATTGAAATGGACAAGGAAGAAGAGTATAACCAAGTTTGGGGTGATGTCCTGGGAAAGAACTGAAAGGTAGAGGAACTAGAGGTCACAGTGAGGAGGACTGGAGGTCATTACAGGGAAAGGTAAAATGATAAAAGATTATGATTAGACAAAGCAATGTAGGAGTTGATGAAGAAAAGAGAACATTTGTGAATAATACTAAAATCTAGAGTGTGAAATTCTCTGTGTGTCACTCAAGTAGAGTAAAGGTGTAGGTCATGGGAAATGAGTCAGTTGAGAAACTGTGGAACTAAGGTAGTTGTAAAAGCATTAAGATATATGTTGAAGGAAGTAGTGTGGATATAGAAATATTATGAACCAGGTACTGAACTCATTGTAAAAGGACAACAGCTGGGGATTGATAGATATTAGTAAATAGAATCAGGATTTGGTGATAAACTTGGATTAATCATAGTCATTGAATTAGAAATATGAAAAACATTCCAACCAGTCCTGGAAAGGTCTATAGATGTCTCTAGTTGAAGGATGGAACCAAGTGAGAGAATCAGAAAATGGGAGGAGCAACAAAGGAAAAGATTTGACATAAAAGCTAGTTAAATAAGGAAGATGGATTTCAAAAGGCATAGTGAAAGGGGAAGGTTAATCTGGAGTTTGATATTGGGGGAATAAGAATTAAGAGTAATAAGTAAGGCAGTGGGGCAGTGGAAAATGAGAACTGAGGTTTGTACAATTATATCCAGAATCACTGTGTTGGAGAGAACATGAAGGGGTGGGATAATGTTAAGCAATGAGAAATGAATCTTTATGGAAGAGTGATCAGTGAGAGAGGCAAGTGATTAAACTGTTCAGAATCCTCCTTTAATGTCCAACCTCAAGGTAAATATCAAGTTTGTGTTTTGAGACATACAGGAGACCTGCCTCACAGAAGGTAAGAGCAGGTAGATAGATGGACTAGAGGCTGACACTGCAAGATGAATCTGATCTAAGACTATCTATAGAACTCTCAGAAAGACCCTGATGGGAGAACAGAAGCCCTAAGCCAGCTGTGTGTGGGGCTAAGGGAATCTCACTGGGAAAACCCTGAAGTAAAGATAAAAACATATAGGTAGCTTTTGTCTTTCCCACATGGGGAAGGTTCTTGGATGAAGAGGCTGGAGACACTGTCCAAAAAAAAAAAAGACAATTTATTTTAGAGTCACACAAGAAAATGAATCAAATTCTTCAGATCATTTTCATTTCACTAACCAGTATTTCCATTAATATTGAAATGTTAGAGTAGGATTTTATTATTCGATTCTATTAGAGTGTATGCTCATCAAGACTTGGGTGGGGGGCATCTAAGATGGCAGTGAGAAGTTAGCATGCTCCTGGAGCTTTACTTTACACAACATTAAATGAAGTATTTACATAGACATTAGAGCTACCGATTCTACCAAAAAAAGAAAAGGTTATAACAAGTTTTCAACTTGCCATTGAAGGATCTTCAATGAAGTTTTGTCTCTTCAGGGAAAGGGGGAAGTAAAGGCCAACTAGGGAGGAGATAAGAGAAAGCCAGTGGGAGGCTTTTGGACACAGCAGTCCAAATCCTGACAGTGAGAGAACAGTGCAAGTCCTGGCAGCTAGAGATAATAAGCCAGCTGGGAGGGTCCCAACCCTCAGTAAAGTCTGAACCCTGGGAACACTGGGTAAAAGACAGGACTGGGTTTGAAACAAACCACTACATAAGCAGAACCTGGACACAAAGGAGATAACAAATCTCTGCATAGGCAATGCCTGGACTGCATAGGCAACATCAGACCCCAGCTCAAGAACAAAAATCTTGGGTCTATACTCCCTATACCCCAGGAGAAGAGCTGAAACAATCAAAATGAGTTAAAAAACTAAAAAAATCCCCACTAACCATAGAAAACTACTATATAGAGTTGATACAAATGTCACCTCAGAAGAAGAAAGCAATAAAAAATTCCTCATCTGAGAAGTCTCAAAGGAATCCATGAATTGGACTCAAATATAAAATCTCATAGAAGAGTTTTAAAAAGAATTTAAAAACCAAAGAAGAGAGGAAGAAGAAAAATGGAAAAAAGAAATGAGTCATATAGTAAAATTATGAAAAACTGACCAAAGAAATAAAATCATCCATTAAAAGTAAAAATAACCAATGGGGAAAAAAATTTAACTTCAAAAAGTAAAGTTGACCAACTGGAAAAGGAATATAATTCATCTGTTGATATTTTGTATATGTTATGAAAGTTTTTCAACATTCATCCATATGCATATGTATATTTTTAAGTTAGAAAAGTTTCTTCCACCCTCCCCTTCCATCTCCCTCCCTTCAGCAGTGAACAGTCAGGTTAATATTGTATATACACATTTGTATTAAATATGTTTAGATTAGTGATTTTTGGTATGAGGAATTAGGATTAAGGGAAAGAAATACATGAGAGATATTTTTTAAAAAGTGAATGTAATGTTCATCAGATTCTGAAAGATTTTTTGGGGGGGGTTTAGTTTGGTTTTGCTATTTCTTCCTCTGGATGGGGATAGCATTGTCCATAGCCAGTCTAATAGGGTTGTCCTAGCTCTCTAAATTGCTGAGAGAAGCTGCATAGATCAAGGTTGATCATCTTAATGTGTACATTGTTCTCTTGGTTGGAATGTAACTCATCTAAAACTCAAATTGACCAACTGGAAAGTGAACGTAACTCAACAAAAAGTAAAACTAACCAACTGAAAAAGGAAACACAAAAACCAATTGAAGAAAATAAAACCCTAAAAATTAAAAGAAAATGCAACAAATGATCTGGAAAATAGATTCGGGAAAGATAATTTACAAATTATTGGACTACCATAAAGCCTGGATTAAAAAAAGTACCTGAAAAATATCATCCAGGAAATTATCAGGGAAAACTGTCCAAATCTGCTAGAGCAAGAAGACAAAATAGCCATTGAAAGAATATTCAGAACTTCTCCAGAAAGAGACCATAGTCAAATTCCAGAAATCTCAAATCAAAGAGAAATTCCTGCAAATATCCAAAAAGAAGCAATTTAAATACAAAAGAAGCACAATCAGAATTACAAAGGACTTAGCTTCAATTTTGAAGGATTGGAGCATCTGGAATTTGGTATTTTGGAGGCCAAAGAATCTTAGGTTACAAACAAGAATTTATTACCCTGCAAAATTCAGTATGTACTGTCAGGGAAAAGATGGATGTTCAATGAAATAGAGGACTTCTAAATTTTACTGTTATAAAAGACCAGACCTGAGCAGAGAATTTTAACTTCAAATACAAGAGTCAAGAGATGCATAAAAAGGTAAATAGAAAGGGGGAAAAACAAATGTTAGTCAAGAACATTAAATTGTATACTTGCAAGGGAAGATGATATTTGTAACTCTAGAGAATTACATTTTTCTTAGGATAGTTAAAGAGTTGAATATAGTTGAAGAGATTGTACTTACAGGAATGGGGTATGATTGGGGTTATTTTTTAGGTTTTTGCAAGGCAAATGGGGTTAAGTGGCTTGCCCAAGGCCACCCAGATAGGTAATTATTAAGTGTCTGAGACATGATCTGAACCCAGTTACTCCTGACTCCAAGGCTGGTGCTTTACCCACTGCACCACCCAGCCACCCCTATGATTGGTTTTTGTCCTTCAATTGAAGAAGACCAAAATGACATTACTATGTTTGAGACAAATTATAGTATGTCCAACTGTGGCTGATCAGAGTTCTACCACAAATAGTCCAGGTGAAAAGTTGGGGTGTTTACTGTAAATGCATGTGTCTTACATTTACTTTGATCTAATTTAATTCTATCTTGCTCAATTATAAAGTTCTTAAGAGGCACCTTCAGGGTCTACCAGCATTTGAGTACTTACAGGCCCTACACTTAATTAAATCAGAAGTGGTTTTCCTTTACTAAATACTTAGAGGTTTATAGTGTCATAGGGGCAGAGGGTAGGCACCTGCTTAGAAGGGTTGGACATAAATAGATTAAGAAATGATTTTATCTTAATCCATACTTTGGTTAATGAAAGTTTAAGTCCCATGGGTGGGTAGTTAAGTTAAAGGGGATGGGGGGGTGGGAGGGTGGGAGAGAGCTGATACTTCATTTGGGTAGGGCTGTAATACTATGGTTAGAGGACTATAGAGATGGAGGGGGAGAATATATTTAGAGGAACTGGACATGAAAACATAATGAAATGATTTGGCTATGCATGATGCTTTGGTTCAGGAGGATTATGTGTCCATGGAAGGTACCTGAAAAAGGGGTAAGGTATAAAGTGATTATAATTTGATTGGGTCACTTCTCTTGAGAAGTGTATTTCTAATGAGACAAAAGAGGGGAGGGTACTTAATAACTATGAGGCAATGCTGCTTAATAATCAATCAAGGTATCAAGCAATCAACCTTTGATTGATTGTACTTTGAGAGTACTTCTATCAGGTCAAATAAAAGGAGTATAACTTGACAAAGGGGATGTAAGTACAAGACAAGGTTAAAACAATAAAAACATAAAAAAGAGAAGGCTGGGCACTAGTGGATAAATAACAGCAGGTGAAGAGGCACAAAGATCTCTTATAGTAGAGGGAAAGAAAGGTAGGTGTGAACATTGAGTAAATCCTATTCAATAGATTTGGTCCAGAGAGGGAATAACATACATTCCCAAACCCAACAAGAAAGAGGGGAGGGGAGGAGAGGAAAGGAAAGGAGAGGAAAAAGAAAAACAAAGAAAATGTGATTCAATGTACACTCCAGTTCTCTACCTGGAGATGAGGGGATATCATGTTTCTTCATGAGTCTTTTGAAATTAGGATTAATCATTTTGGAGATATGAGTTATTTATCTTTACAATGCTGTTTTTGTAGAAGTTGTTCTTCTAGTTCCGAGTTTGTAGCAATTCATTTATATCCCTGGATTCTTCTCCATCATTTCTTACAATGCAGTAGTATTTCATCACTTTCAGTATAACATAATTTGCTCAGACATTTCCCATTTCATGAGCAACCATTCAGTTTCCATTTTCTTTGTCACCACAAAAAGAACTTTTATAAATATTTTTGCATATATGCATTCTTTTTCTTGTTCTTTGTTCTTTTTGGAATCTAGCACTTGTATCAGTATTGCTGTGTCAAACATATTAATATTTTGGGGCATATAGTTCCAAATTGCTTTCCAAAGTGACTGGACTATTTACCACCAAGAGTGCAGTAATTTTACCTATTTTTGCACTGTCCCTCCAGCACTTGTAATTTTCTTTTTTTAGTCAACTTTGTCAGACTAATGAATATGGGGGGGGCAATCAGAATTATTGTAATTTTCTTTTTTGTAATTATTAGTTATTTAAAGGATTTTTAAATTTTTGTACAAATGATTTTTTATACATTATTAAATATTCTTGTCTAAGAGTAAACATAATACTGCCTCCCCCAAAAAAATATAGACACTCATGAGAAATAAAGTAAAAGAAAGAAAAAATGTATTTCAGTCTGTATTCCAATACTATCAGTTCTGTCTCAGGTAGATCACATTCTTTATGATAAATCTATCACAAAGGTTACTTCCATATTTTTCTAATGTTGTTGTTACTGATTTTAATTCCCTCCATCCATACCTCCCCACTACGATATATTATATTTTCTCTCTCCTTTCACTTTGTCCCTCTTCTAAAATGCGCTATACGGTAGCTGAGTGGCACAGTGGACTAATCACTGGCCCTGGGGCCAAGAGACCCCAAGCCCACATACCATCCCTGAGACCCAGTAATATCCTGGCCCCATGGTCCCAGACAGGCCACCCAATCCCAGTCCCTTGATAGAAGTAAAAAAGAAAATGTGTTATATCTGACCACTCTCCCCCCATGCTCCATCCTCTCCTTGATCACTCACATTCCCCCCCCTTCCCCCTGTTCCCCTTCTCTCCTTCTTACTACAGATGTCTATGCCCCATTGAGTATATATGCTGTTTCCTTTCCTAGCCACCTCTGATGAGAGCAAAGATTCCCTCATTCCTCCTCACCTTCCCCCCTTCCATATTGTTGCAATAGCTCATTGTAATAAAGAAAAATCTTCTTATGAAATATCTTAGCCTATTCCTCTTCTCCTTTTTCTTTCTCCCATTACATTTCCCTTTTCTCTATTGACTCCAGTTTTACACCATATTTTATCTTCAAATTCAGCTTTCTCCTGTGCTTCATCTATAAAATCTCCTTCTACCTGCTCTGTTAATTGAGAAGGTTCATATGAGTATTATCAGTATCATTTTTCTATACAGGAATACATGTAGTTCATCATCATTAAGTCCCCCATATTTTCCTCTTCTCCTCCACTCTCTTTGCTGGGTAGTTGATTCTCAGTTACATTCTAAGGTCTTTTGCCTTCTGGAATATTATATTCCAAACCCTATGAGCTTTTAGTTTAGTTGCTGCTAAGTCCTGTGTGATCCTGACTGCAGTTCCACGATATTTGAATTGTGTCCTTCTGGCTGCTTGTAATATTTTCTCTTTGACTTGGGAGTTCTGGAACTTGGCTATAATATTCCTGGGGGGTTGTTTTTTTTCAGATTTCTTTCTCAGGTGGATTCTTTCAATTTCTAGTTTGCCCTCTGCTTCTAGGATATCAGGGCAATTTTCCTGTAATAATTCTTTGAAAATGATGTCAAGGCCCTTTTCCTGATCATGAATTTCAGGTATTCCAATAATTTTTAAATTATCTTTCCTAAATCTGTTTTCCATATCTGTTTTTTTTCAATGAGATGTTTCACATTTTCTTCTAATTTTTCATTCTTTTGGTTTTGAAGTATTGAGTCCTGATTTCTTGTAAAATCAGCAATCTCCCTCAGTTCCATTTTTTGTCTGAAGGATTTGTTTTCCTCAAAGAGCTTTCTTATCTCCTTTTCCATCTGGCCAATTCTTCTTTTTAAAGCATTCTTCTCCTCAATAACTTTTTGAACTGTTTTATCCATTTGACCTAAGCTTGTTTTTAGCATGCTATTTTCTTCAGCATTTTTTTGGATCTCCTTGACTAAACTGCTGACTTCATTTTCATGTTTGTCCTGCATCTCTCTCATTTCTTTTCCCAATTTTTCCTCTGTCTCCCTCACTTGAGCTCTGTCATGGCCTGAGCCCAATTTCTGTTTTTCTTGGAGTCTTTAGATGCAGTAGCTTGTGCTTCCTCATCTTCAAATTGAGTGTTTTTGATCCTTCTTGGGATCACAGTTAAAGTATTTCTCCATGGTGTTCCTCTTTTTTCTCTGCTTACTCATTCCCCCAGCCTGTGCCTGGTTTGGGGGTGCTTCCTGAGCTTTTGGGACACCCCCACAAGGATCTCAGTGTGTAAGGTTCTGTCCTACCTCCTGGTCTGTGAACGACCACAAGCACACCCCTCTGCCATGAGGCTGAGGTGGGGGCCCTGTTCTATGGGGGGCCTAGACTGTGATCAGGATCTAAATGTGGTCAGAGCCCCAGAGTCCTGTTCCAGGGACAGAGGACAGAGCTTAGCAGTCTCTCTTCACTCCTCTAGCTCAGTTCAGCTCATGCCCTGGGGTCTCCTGCTTATTATTGGCTCTGCCTGCTTCTGGTTCCTGGATCTGGGCTGCCCTGGCCATGCTGCTCGCTGTGTGCTCTGAGGGTTGGGCTTCACGTGCTCGCTCTGGCAGAGGTCCCCCCACTGTTCCCTCAAGTTTTGCCTGGTGCTCCCCCGGGTGTAAGTCAGGAAACTTCCCCGGCTGCTGTGAGCCACAGCTCCCAGCACCCTGGGGCTGCCTCCGGGAGGCTGAAGTTCCTTTGCTCTGGTGGACCACCCCTCTGGTGGGCCACCCTTCTTACCCTGTGGAGCTGAGCCTTTCTGCTCTTTTCCAGGTTACCTTGGGTTGGAGAATTACCTCACTGGATCCCTCTGTAGGTTCTGTCTCTTGAAAATATAAAGTCCTTAGTTTACAAATTTTGCTCCAGAGCAGCCAATAGAGGGTCCTCTCCTGTCACCACCTTGGTTCTGCCCCTTGGAAAAAATCTTAAAATTATGACTCTAAATTTTCAAGAGACAGAAACCACAGAAAGATCTAATGAGGCATTTCTTCAGACCAAGGTAACCTGGAAAATAGTGGAAAGGCTCTGCTCCATGGGTTTAGAGTGGCAGCCCAACAGACTGAAGAAAGTTCAGCCTCCCGAATGTAGCCCCAGGGTACCTGGGAGTCATGGCTCAAGGCATCGGGGGCAGTTTCCTGATTTACACCCTGGGAAGCACTGGGCACAACTTAGAGGATCAGTGGGGGGACCTCTGCCAGAGCAAGCACACAAAGCCCATGGTCTTAGGACACTCAGCACAGTAGGGCCAGCCGCAGCCCAGATCCAGGAAATGGAAGCAGGCTTGGAGCCAGAGAGCAGGAGCCTCCAGGCAACTGAGCCCTGAGTGCTCAGCCCACCAAAGGTAGGGGAGACTTCTGAGGTTTGTCCTCTGTACCTGGAACAGGACTCTGGGTTTCTGACCACATTCAGATCCTGATCACAGTCTAGGACCCCCATAGAACAGGACCCCCACCTCAGCCCCATGACAGAGGTGTGTGCATGTAGTCATTCACAGACCAGGAGGGCAGTCAGAGCTTCACACACTGAGATCTTTGTGTGGGGATGTCCCAATAATACTCAAAAGCTCAGGAAACCAGGTACAGGCTGGAGAAATGAATAAACAGAAAAAAGAGGAGCATCACTGAGAAATACTTTGTCTATGATACCAAGAAGAATCAAAATACTCAATCTGAAGATGAAGAAGTATGAACTCCTGCATCTAAAGACTGCAAGAAAAATGGAAATTGGGCTCAGGCTATGACAGAACTAAAAAAAAAGATTTTGAAAATCAAGTAAGGAGGATAGAAGAAAAATTGGGGAAAGAAATGAGAGAGAAGCAGGAAAAACATGAAAAAGAAGTCAGCAATTTAGTCAAGGAGATCCAAAAAATACTGAAGAAAATAACATGTTAAAAACCAGGATAGATCAAATGGATTAAACAGTTCAAAACGTTATTGAGGAGAAGAAAAGCATAATTGACCAGATGGAAAAGGAGATAAGAAAGCTCTCTGAAGAAAACAATTCCTTCAGATATAGAATGGAGCTAAAGGAAGCTGATGACTTTACGAGAAGTAAAGATTCAATACTTCAACACCAAAAGAATGAAAAATTAGAAGAAAATGTGAAACTTCTCATTGAAAAAACAACTGATCTGGAAAAAAATTCAGGAAAGATAATTTAAAAATTATTGGGATACTTGAAAGTCATAATCAGGAAAAGAGCCTTGACCTCATTTTTAAAGGAATTCCTACAGGAAAATTGCCCTGAAATTCTAGAAGCAGAGGGAAAAATAGAAATTGAGAGAATCCATGGATCTCCCCCAGAAAGAGATCCAAAAGAAAAATAACCTCCAGAAATATTATAGCCAAGTTCCAGAACTCCCAAGTCAAAGAGAAAATATTGCAAGCAGCCAGAAGGACACAATTCAAATATCATGGAGCTGCAGTCAGGATCACACAGGACTTAGCAGCAACTACATTAACAACTTATAGGGCTTGGAATATTATATTCCAGAAGGCAAAAGAGCTTGGAATGCAACTGAGAAAGCAACCCAGCAAAACTGAACATCCTCTTTCAGGGGAAAAGATGGACTTTCAATGAACCAGTGGAATTTCAAATGTGCCTATTGAAATGACCAGAGCTGAACAGAAAGTTTGACCTTCAAGTACAGGACTCAAGTGAAGCATAGAGAGCAGAGGAGAAGGGTAAAATATGAGGGACTTAATGATGATGAACTGCATGTATTCCTGCATAGAAAAATGATACAGGGGTGGCTAGGTGGCACAGTGGATAAAGCAAAGGCCCTGGAGTCAGGAGTACCTGGGTTCAAATCTGGTCTCATACTCTTAATAATTACCTAGCTGTGTGGCCTTGGGCAAGCCACTTAACCCCATTGCCTAGCAAAAACTAAAAAAAAATGATACTGAGAATACTCATATGAAACCTCTCATTTAATAGAGAAGCTAGAAGGAGCTTATATAGATGAAGCACAGGAGAGAGCTGAATTTGAAGATATATTGTAAAAATGGAGCCAATGGATGAAAATGTATTGGGAGTAAGAGAAAGAAGAAGAGGAATAGGCTAAAATATTTTGTATAAAAGATATTTATTTTTGCAATTAGCCATTGCAATGATATGGAAGGGGAGAAGGTGAAAGGGGAATGAGGGAATCTTCACTCTCATCATAAATGGCTCACAGAGGAGACAGCAAATACACTCAATAGGATATAGACATCTATAGTGAAAAAGAGAGAAGGGGAAAATGGGGAAGGGGGGTAATGTGGGTGATAGAGGAGAGGGTAGATCATAGGAGAGAATAGTCAAATATTACACATTTTCTTTTTTACTTCTTGAAAGGGACTGGGATTGGGTGGCCTGTCCAGGACCATAAGGCCAGGTGGAGGCCGTTTAAGGGGTGGTATGTGGGCTCGGGGCCTCTTGGCCCCAGGGCCAGGGATCTGTCTGTCTGCTGCACCACTCAACTACCCTACAGCAGAGACAGAGTGAAAGGAGAGAGAAAATAAAGTTCATGGTAGTAGAGAAACATGAATGTAGGGAGTTGTGATCAGCAATGGCAACGATGGAAAAATATGGAAGTAACTTTTGTGATGGACTTATTATAAAGAATGTGATCCACCCACAACACAGCTGGTGGTGTTGCAACACAGACTGAAGCACATTTTTTAAATTATTATTATTTTCTGGAGGGGGGGGGCGTGTTGCAGGGCAAATGGGACTGGGTGGCCTGCCTGGGGCCGCACAGCTGGTTGATTGTTGGGTGTCTGAGGCCGGATTTGGACCTGGGTGCTCCTGGCTCAGGGACCAGTAATCTCTTTGCCACCCAGATGCCCCTACTATTATTATTACTATTTTATTTTATTTTGGGTCTTTTTTTTTCTTTTTTTGGTTTTTGTAGGGCAATGGGGTTCAGGTGGCTTGCATGGGGTCACACGGCTGGGTGATTGTTGGGTGTCTGGGGCCAGATTTGGGCTCAGGTGCTCCTGGCTCCAGGGCCTGTACTCCATCCACTGTGCCACCTGTCCATACCTAAAATTATTATTATTTTTTAATTTTAATTTTAATTTTTTCTCTCCCCTTTATCGCTTATGCAGGTCTATATTTTCTTGGGGGAGGGGGTATTATGTTTACTCTTAAACAAGAATATTTTAGTAATGTATAAAAATCATTATTTGTACAAAATAAGAATAAATAAATAAATGTTTTAAAAAAAGATTTTTCAAATATCATGGAGAGAACACCTAGGAGAGGCTCTTCTCCTGTCATCATCTTGGCTCCATCCCATTTAGAGCATTTTTCATAAATTATTGATAGCTTGGATTTTTTCTTCTGAAAATTGCCTGTTCATGGCATTTGATCTCTTATCAGTTAGGAACTGTTCTTATAAACTTACCTCAGTATAAATATATATATATATATATGCATGTATGCATACATATATAATGTATACATATATATATACATATATATACACACAAACACACACGGACATATACATATATATATATATATACATACATATATATATATATATGTATATATATATATATATATAAATTAGAGAAATTTGCTGCAAATTTTCTATCCCCCCCCCAATTTCCTGCTTTTCTTTTAATACTACCTACATTACTTTCATCAGGGCAAAAACTTTTTAATTTTATGTAATCAAAATCATTCATATAAACTTCTAGTATCTTTCTAGTGCTTGTTTGATCACAAATATTCTCCAATCAATAGAGCTAATAAGTGATTTCTTTCTTGCTCTAATATGCTTATAATCATATACCTATTTGGAGCTTATCTTGGTATGCAGTGTGAGATGTTGGTTTTCACCTAGTTTTTGCCAGGCTACTTTGTAGGTTTCCCAATACTTTTTTCCCTCAAAAGGAAGATCTCTGAATTTATCAAAAACAAGGATACTGTGCTTATTTCCTTCTACATATTGGACTTTTTTTTAGGTTTTTGCATGGCAAATGGGGTTAAGTGGCTTGCTCAAGGTCACACAGCTAGGTAATTATTAAGTGTCTGAGACCAGATTTGTACCCAGGTACTCCTGACTCCAGGGCCAGTGCTTTATCCACTACACCACCTAGCCACCCCTCTTCTATATATTGTGTATTTAATTTATTCCACTGATCTACTACTCTATTTCTCATTGATTTAATGATTACATTTTAAAAATATAGTTTGATAAATAATAGTGCTAGGCCTCCTTCCTTCCCACTTTTTTCATTAATTCTTTTGTTTTTCAGCATAAATTTATCATTTTTATCTAGCTCTAAAAAGTTTTGATAGTTTGATTAGAATGGTACTAAATATCTCTAAATCATTACTTATTAGTGAAATGCAAATTAAAGCTTCTCTGAGGTACCTCTCAGACTGGCCAATATGACCAGAAAAGATAATGATCATTATTGGAAGGGTTGTGGGAAATCTGGGACACTATTACATTGTTGGTGGAACTGTGAACTCATCCAACCTTTCTGGAGAGCAATTTGGAACTATGCCCAAAGGGCAACAAAAATGTGCATACCCTTTGATCCAACAATACCACTACTGGGTCTACACCCTGAAGAGATAATGAAAAAGGGTAAAAACATCAGTTGTACAAAAATATTCATAGCAACCCTGTTTGTGGTGGCAAAGAATTAGAAATCAAGTAAATGTCCTTCATTTGGGGAATGGCTTAACAGACTGTGGTATATGTATATCATGGAACACTATTGTTCTATTAGAAACCAGCAGGGATGGGAATTCAGGGAAGCCTGAAAGGATTTATATAAACTGATGCTGAGTGAGATAGATGAGCAGAACCAGAAAAACACTGTACACCCTAACAGCGACATAGGGGTGATAATCAACCTTGAAGGACCTGTTCATTCCATCACAACAATCAGGCACAATTCTGGGGTATCTGCAATGGAGAATACCATCTGTATTCAGAGAAAGAATTGTGGAGTTTGAACAAAGACCAAAGACTATTACCTTTAATTAAAAAAATTATTGTCTTATGTAATTTTGCTATCTCATATACTTTATTTTTCTTCCTTAAGGATATGATTTCTCTCTCATCACATTCAATTTGGATCAATGTATACCACGGAAACACTGTAAAGACTGGCAAATTACCTTCTGTGGGGGGTAAGGGAAGGAAGTAAGATTAGGGGGAAAAATTGTAAAACTTAAAATAAAAAAAAATCTTTAAGTACAAAAAAAAGAATGGCACTAAATAAGTGAATTAATTTAAGCAGTAACGTCATTTTTATTATGACTTATAATAATAAATGAATAATATTTATTTAATAATTATCAATTTATTATGAATAATAAATTTTTCTTCAGTTTTTTAGATCTCTATTTCTGTAAAGACCATTTTCTAATTGTGTTTATATGGTAGTTCTTTGGGAGTCTTGGCATATAGATTCTTGAGTACTTTATAGTGTTTGAGGTTATTTTAATTAGAATATCTCTTTCTACCTTTCCCTGATGAACTGTATTGATAATACACAAAAATGGTAACGATTTGTGTGGATTTGTTTATTTTCTGCAACTTTGCTGAAGTTATTGTTACAATGTTTTTTAGCTGACTTTCTAGATTTGTCCAAATAACTTTGTTTCCTCCTAGCCTATGCTTATTCCTTCATTTTCTTTTTCTTCTTTCATTATAGTTAACATTTCTAACAGAACATTTTCTCCCTATTAAATATTTGTCATTTTGATGCAGGGAAATGATGAAGAGAATTATGAATGTAACAGAAACAAAATCTATAATCTTAAATGCTGTTAAATGGATGGAGGTTTCCTGCTGTTGAGTTGTAAATTGACTCCCATTGTTTCATTGTTTAATCTAAAATTTGTATCCTGATCCCCTCAGTCTTCAACCCTCTACCTGATTCTGGTCACATAAGGGGGAAGGGAATTCCCCTCTTGCCCTCAGTGCCCAGATAGGGGGCAAGGCTATAAAACCTAAGTTGGGCCTCTGCTAGAGACCACTGCATCTCTCTCTCTAGCCCAGGCAACTCTGCTTGACTGTTCTTTATCTCTTTCTTTATCTCTCTCTCTCTCTCTCTCTCTCTCTCTCTCTCTCTCTCTCTCTGCCTACTAGGCCTTTATTATTCATTCTGTTTTATGTGCTTCTGACCCTTTGGGAGGAGAAGTTTTTTAACCTATTTATTTTGTCATATTTTATAATAAAATCCTGAGCAGTTTTAATATCCCAGAGAGTGCGTAAATTCATTTGCCTTTTCAGTGGCCTCCAAATTCCTGTGCTTATCTTATTACTACTTATCCCACTGGCAATAATTTCTTATGCCACAATATTCAATTACATTCATTTGCTATAATTTGCTCAATCATTCCCTAGTTGATGACCACCCATTTTGTTTCAATTTTTTTACTCCTCCTCAAAGTGCCATAAATACATTGGTATAGAAGATCATTAAATTTAACACTTAAGGGATCTTTGGTAACCATGAACAGAGGTTTCAATGAAAATAAAGAATTTAAAATCCAGAATGAAATGAATTGAAAAGTGAGTGGGAGGTGAGTAAATGGAAGACCTAGATGACCCTTTCTAAGGAGTTGTTTAAGAAAGAGAAAATTGGCTAATAGTTTGAGTTTTTTAGCTAGAAAAGATGAATTAAATTTTAAAGGTTATATAAATGACAAAAGAATGGGGGATGGTATAGAAATGTAAAAGTTATGGAAATTTCTTTTCTATCATATATCATGCAGAAGGTCTCTATTTTCTCTGTAGATCAGGAAGGAAGATTGGCTGCTGAGAGGCAAGAGAGAAAGGGTACCAAAGGGAGTTGAGGACAGAGGAGAAAATTTTCGTTATAGAAAATGATAGAACATATCATGGAAGAATCAAAGAGTTGCCATTCAACAGAGAGGACCTATTTGAGATTAGATAACAAATTTACATTGGACAAAGTTAAATGTAACCATATAGGGTTTGTTTCTCCTAATCTTTCGCCTTCTCCTTTAAAAACTGCTTCTTTGTGTTTTTAACCTTCTGTCTTTTCAGGGAACTACTTCAATCTGCTTAGAGATTTTGGATACAAATTTTATCAGTGCAAAAATTTAATGAAAAGATTTTTTTTCCTAAACCATGCATTTGATTCTTAGTCATATGCAATTGATGGACTAACTTTGCTTGTGAAAATGTTTAATTTTATATAATCCAATCATCTGGGTTTTTTAGGTTTTTGCAAGGCAATGGGGGTTAAGTGGCTTGCTCAAGGCCACACAGCTAGGTAATTATTAAGTGTCTGAAGCTGAATTTGAACTCAGGTACTCCTGACTCCAGGGCCAGTGCTCTATCCACTGCGCCACCTAGCCACCCCTAATCATCTGTTTTGATGTAAAAATGATCAACTTTGATCCCTGAGGGAAGGAGAATGTACATTGCTAACTTCAATAGCTTCATGAATTCTTTTCACTCTTGTTCCTGAGTTGATTTTCATAGAAAGTAGGGGCATCATGAAGAATGTAATTTTTTCATTCTAGCTGATTTTCACCAGTTTCTACCTAATTATCAGCAGTTCTTAACCTTTTATCTTAACCTTTGAATTACAAAGGAAACCAATTTTATTGAAATAGTTGTCAAAATATCTATTAAAAATATTCACTGACCTGAGGCTAGGAACCCCTGCTAGAATGGGGGTATGCTTGCTAGTTCTTTAGCTTATAGTCCAAACAACTATCTTTAGTTCTTTGGGCTATAGATTTCAGTCAGTTCCATATAATTAACTAGCAAAAAAAAAAAACCCAAAACAAAAAGAAAACAACAAAAAACTCCAACCCTTAGGCATTCTTAAGTCTGTCTTTTGAACTTTTTTACTACTTCTGCTTAGGGATTCTTATCCTGAGACCTTAATTGAGCAATGACCCAAAATTTCTTTTAATTATCCTTTACCCCTTCAAATACTTTCTGGGAAACCACTTAGTGAAACTGCAAAAGGGCTAAGGAAGAAATTCTTTTCATCCTTCAAAGTGACTCTAGTCATACAAATCAATTGATGGACAGGATAGATTTGGTTATCCTTTTTAATTCCCAACCAAAACTACTATATTTAATTTTTTTAAATTCAATTTTGTCTCTTTTTGATAATGAATTTTACTCTATCCATAAGTGTTAAAGATATATCCTTCCACTTTCTTGGGAGCTACTGGAGTGATTTGCCATTCTTTTTTCCAACTTATTTTACAGTTGAGGAAACTGAGGCAAATAGAGGCTAAGTAACTTGCCCAGGGTCACACAATCAGTGCATATCTAGAGGCCAGATTTGTACACAGGAAATTGAATCTTTCTGACAAAAAGCCAAATATCCATTGCACCATTTAGCTGCTCCAGTTGGAATTTAGTGTATTACAATATGATAGCCAAAAAAAGGTGGAACTTTTATATGTCTTTTATATTGTTATTTATTATTTTTCTTCACTAAATCAGCTATTGAATTAAGAGTCCCTTTCTCAATAGTTTGATTTCTTGAGTTTATCAAATGTTAGACTCTGTATATTCATTTCTAGGTCACTACCTACTTTTCCTGTTTTTAATCTAGTTCCAGGTAATTTCAATAGCTTCTTTTTTTGTAATATAAATTGAAATCTAGTTAGCACAAAAGTACTCTTCTTTCTACTTTCCCCCATATATATCATTAGTTATTCTTGACTTTTTATTCCTCCCAGTGAATTTTTTAACATGTTTTGGTTATTTATTGGTATAGAACAAAATTATTTAAGTGGTCCTGTCATGAACAGTGAATTTCTCTCCAATGAGGCAAGTCTTTTTTATTTCTTTAATAATAATTTTGAGGTTGAATTTATAGAAGTTCCAAATGTATCTTTGTAGGCTATTTCACAGATACTGAATGTGCTTTTCTGTCACTTTACATAGAATTTCTTTTCCTATTTCTCTTGGATTTCATTTCTAATATACAAAAAGGATATAGATCTTTGGAAATTTGTTTTTATCTTGTTATTTTAATGAAGTTTTTAATTACTTTGAATTTTTCTACTATTTCTCTGGAGTTCTCTAATGACCTAATCATCTGGGCTCTGTGGATTTAGATAATTTTGTCTCTTTGCTTAAGTATTTTCCCCAATCTATTTTGAAAATAAAGTTTTATTGATATCTTTTTAACTTTTATATGATCAGAATTTTATCCAGAATACACCCTACACATTCCCAGAGACTTGTTTCATATATAGCAAATAATATTTTTAATAAAAAAGAAGAAAGAAAAATTAGCAAAACTGAGCAATATTTTTAAAATAATCTGAAAATTTAAACAATAGATCATGCCCATAGACACCATGGGGACAGAGCCAAGAAGGCAGCATGAAGGCAGCATTTCCTGGGAACTCCTTCACCCCCCCCCCAACTCCAAAAAAAAACCCAAACAAATGATGACTCTAGCCAAAATTTAGAGGGACAGAACCCACAGAAAAACGGAGTGATACATTTTCCCAGTCCAAGATAACTTAGAAGTTCTATGGGAAAGTTGTGTTTCCCAGGACCTGGGATTGGGAAAAAAGCCACAGTCACAGCCCAGCCCAGTCCAGAGATCACTGGCAACAGTTTGAAGGGGCTGTGAGAGAACTCTGCTACACCAGAATGAATATGGAGTGAGGAGCACTGGCCACAGAATCTGCAGTGAGAATCTGGAGAAAGCAGCCTGCACCCCCAGAGATGGTAAGGGAAGTCTGCAGAGATTTGTCTACTCTCCCTTGGGGTAGGACTCTGCTGCTAGCCTACACTCAGATCCAGGTTGCAGTTTGGGCTTCCATACTAAGATAGCAGGATCCTCCTTATAGCCCCAGGGCAGAAGGAAGTGGGGGGCATCTACATATCAAAGCACAGGCAAAAGATCTTAAGACTTTTGGAGGAATAAAGGTCCCAGTGGGGTGTCCCCCCCAAAAAAAACCCAAAGCCTTGGAAGTGCTTTCTTGGGCTGAGGAAATGAGTTAACAACAGAAGAAAAATCTGACCATAGAGAATTACTTTAGGCCCATAGAAGATCAAAACACATACTCAGATGATGACAAAATCAAAGCTTCCATATCCAAAACCTCCAAGAGAAATAGAAAATGGACTCAGGCTATGGATGAGCTCAAAAAAGACTTTGAAAAGTAATTAAGGAAGATGGAGGAAAAATTGGGAGGAGAAATGAGAGCAATACAGAAAAATCATGAAAACCAAATCAACAGCTTGGTGAAAGATATACAAAAAAAAATACTGAAGAAAATAATATGTTAAAAGCCAGTTTAGGCCTAATGGAAAAAAGCAAAACAAAAGACAAATGAGGAGAAGAATGCCTTCAAAAGCAGAATTGGCCAGCTGGAAAAGGAGATTAAAAAAAACCCTCTGAAGAAAATAACTCCTTCAAATGCAGAATGGAATCAAAGGAAGCTGATGATTTAGCAAGAAATCAGGAAGAGATAAAATTCTTCCAAAAAATCCAAAAATTAGAAGAAAATGTGAAATATCTCATTGGAAAAACAACTGACCTTGAAAACAGATCCACAAGAAATAATTTAAAAATTATTGGGCTATCTGAAAGCCATGATCAGGAGAAAAGCCTAGACTTAATTTTTCAAGAAATAATACAGCAAAATTGCCCTGAGATCCTAGAAGCAGAGGGTAACATAGAAATCTAGAGAATTCAAAAGTCACCTCCTGAAAGAGATCTCAAAATAAAAACTTCCAGGAATGTTATAGCCAAATTCCAAAACTCCCAAATCAAAGAGAAAATTCTAAAAGCTGCCAGAAACAAACAATTCAACAACCAACCTCTATAGTCAGAATTACACAGGATCTGGCAACATCTACATTAATGGCTCATAGGAATTGGAATATGATATTCCAGAAGGCAAAAGATCTTGGTTTACAGCTGAGAATCAACTATCCAGCAAAACTGGACATTCTCTTTCAGGGGAAAAGATGGACTTTCAATGAAACAGGGGACTTTCAAACTTTCCTATTGAAACAGCCAGAGCTGAACAGAAAGTTTGATCTCCAAGTACAGGACTCTGCTGAATCATAGAGGGGGTGGAAGATAAGGACTAACTATGAGGAACTTAATGATATTGAACTGTTTGTATTCCTGCATGGGAAGAGGATATTGATAACTCATATGAACTTTCTCATTTATAAGAGCTGTTAGAAGGAGCATATATAGACAGGACATGTGAAGGAGCAGAAAATAATGGTATAATATAGTAAAAAGATGGAGTCAATGGGTGATAAAGGAAAGTACTGGGAGGAAGGAAAAGGAGATGAAGAAGAAGCTAAGAAATTTCACATAAGAGTCAAGAAAAAGCTTTTTTCAATGGAGTGGAAAGGGGGAAGGCAAGGGGAGAATTAATGAGCCTTCATTTTCATCAGAAATGACTCAGAGAAGAAATGACATACACACTTAATAGGGTGAGGAAATCTATCTTACCCTAGAGAAAAATAAGAAGAAAGGGATGGGATAAGGGGGAATGGGGGGGAGTGAAGGGGGGAAATAGGTGATAGAAAAGAGGGAAGATCGAGGGAGAGGGTACTCAGATACGATACACTTTTGGACAGAGCCAGGATGAAAGGAGAGAGAGAGAATAGAATAAATGAGAGTGGGGGAGAAATAGAGTAGAGGTACAGCTAGTAATAGCAACTGTGGGAAAACTATTGAAGCAACTTCTCTGGTGGACTTATGATAAAAAAGGAACTCACCCCAGAGACAGAGCCTTTGAAATCTGAACACAAACTGAAGTACAATTTTTTTCTCTCTCTCTATTCTTGAGCTTTTTCATCTTCTGGTGGGGGTTATGTTTAATCATAACATATTCAATTTACTTCAATATATAGCATGAAAACAATGTAGAAACTATCAGACAGCCTTCAGAGGGGGAGGGAAGGGGGGGAAACTGTAAAATTCAAAACTTTACAAAAAATGCTAGGTACATATTACTATTGCATATAATTGGAAAACAAGTAAAATGTTAAAAAAAAAAAGGAGTGTGTTGAAGGTAACTTTTCAGAATACTATGAAGCAATACTTGTTTTTTGTAATTTTGCAATATCCATTTTTGATTGTTTTGTAGTTCTTTCCTTTTACATCATATATACTTATTTCTTGGATTTATTTGCTTCATAAGATAATATAAATATTTTCATGTTTCTCTATATTCATTATACTCTTCCTTGTAATAATAATATTCATTTACATTCATATACCATAAATTGGTTTTTTATTAAGAAATTTATTTGTGTCTAACTCTATGATCCTATTTTTATGGGGTTTCTTGGCAGACAATGGAGTGGCTGGTAATTGGAGGAAACAGGCAAAAAGATTAAGTGACACCCAGAGTCCCAGAGTTAGAAAGTGACTGAGGCTTAATTTGAACTCAGGTCATTCTGACTGCAGGCCTAACACTCTATCCACTGGCCCACCTAGTTACCTCAGGCAATTTGTTTATTTACTTCTCAGTTGTTGAGGAGATATTTTCTTTTGAATTATTTGCTCTCATAAAAATGCTGCTATAAATATTTTAGATTACCTGGGGACTTTCTGGTTATCAATACTCTCCTTAGAATATAAACCTAGAATGGAAAATATAGGACAGTTTATATGGATGGCCATTTTAGTCACATTATTAGCACAATTTCAAAATTTCTTTCTCAAATTGTACTGATTCATAGCTCTGCTAACAATGAGTCAGCATACCTATATTCCCACATATAAGTGGAATTACATTCTAATGTAATTGTCTCTATCAAATTTTCTGAGTATGAAATGAAACCACAAAGTTGTTTGGATTTGCATTTTTCTAATTATTAGCAATTTGAAATGTTTTTTTTTTCATAAGGTCAATCATATTTTGTTACACAAAGGAAGATAAAAATATAACTTGTAGCTCTTATTTTGAGAATTATTGGTTCATAGCCTTTGACCACTAATCTGTTTGGGAATGGTTTTTAGTTTATCTGTCTGTCTGTCTTATCTAATCCTTGACTATATATGATAGATAACAAACCCTTATCTGAGAAATTCAATACCAAGATTTTTTTTTCCATATTCTAGTTTTACTTTTTATCCTTACTGCACTAATTTTGCTTGTAGAGAAGCTTTTCAGTTTTATTTATTAAAATCATCTGTTTTGCTTTTTATCATTGGATACATCCCTAATTTGTTTAATAATGTATCTCCCAGGAGGAGCTAGGTGGCCCAGTGGACAGAGTATCCCCTGGAGTCAGGAGGACCTGAATTCAAATCCTGCCTCAGACATTTAATTGACTATGTGACCTTGGGCAAGTCACTCTTAACCCTATTGTCTTAAAAAAAATAATGTATCCCCTTCCTATAACTATGAAAAGTATATAATGTGATTGTCTTCTATTTTTTATGGTATGATTTTTAATATTAGGGTTATATAACCATTTAAAATTTATTATAACATATGATATAAAATATTGGTCTAAGGCTAATTTCTGCCAGAGTGCTTTCCAGACATAGGGAATCTTTTTCTAAGTATTTTATATTTTCTTATTTATTGAACATTAAGTAGCATTGTATTATATCTAATATGTTTTATTGATCTAACTTCATTTTTAATTAATACTAGGAAGTTTTATTGATTACTTCTTTATAATAAAAAGAAGGAAGTAAATGAATTCTTTCAAATGAATTCTTATTACTTTCTTGAGCTTCATAAAAATATCCCTTTGACAGAAATTGACATAGAATTAAAATTATAAGCTAACTTTGAGAGTATTGTGATGTTTTAATATTGACAACCCATGCTTGAGCATTGGATATTCCTTCCTATATCTATTAAATATGTCTTTACTATTTAAGGAACAATTTATAATTCAATCTATACAAACATTACATGTGCTTTGGCAGATCCCAAAATATTTTGTTAATTTTCGTAGTTATTTTAAAAATGTAATTTCTCTATTACTACCTTGGGTTTTTAGTATTATTATAATATAGAAATGCTGTGGATTTTTGAGGATTTTGTAGTCCACTATTTTGCTGAACTTACTGTTACAATTAGTATCTTTCCCAATTTTCTAAATAAACCTTCATTAAATCAGAATAGATTATCTTTTTCTTTATATAAACCATCATATCATCAGTAAAAAGGAATAGTTTTATTTTCTCTTTACTTATTTTTATGCCTTTAATTTCTATTGCTGTATTGGTCTTGCTTCCTTTTTTAGAATTGTATCAAATAAGGATTCTTTAAGGCCCAACTATAATTCTACCTTCTATACCTCAGGAAACCTTTCTTAAGTCTACTGTCTTTCTTTCTTTCTTTCTTTCTTTCTTTCTTTCTTTCTTTCTTTCTTTCTTTCTTTCTTTCTTCCTTCCTTCCTTCCTTCCTTCCTTCCTTCCTTCCTTCCTTCCTTCCTTCCTTCCTTCCTTCCTTTCTTTCTTTCTTTCTTTCTTTCTTTCTTTCTTTCTTTCTTTCTTTCTTTCTTTCTTTCTTTCTTTCTTTCTTTTCTTTCTTTCTTTCCTTCCTTTCTTCCTTCCCTTCTTTGTTTTAAAGAAAGATTTTATTTATTTTGAGTTTTACAATTTTTCCCCTAAATGACTCATTTCCCCACCCCCTGACAGAAGGTAGTCTGTTAGTCTTTACAGTGTTTCCATGGTATACATTGATCTAAGTTGAATGTGATGAGAGAGAAATCATATCCTTATGGACAAAAATAAAGTACAAGAGATAGAAAAGTTACATAATAAGATAACAGGATTTCCCCCCCTAATCTTTGGCCTTTGTTCAAATCTTTCTCTGGATACAGATGGCATTCGCCATCACAAATAGTCCAAAATTGTACCTGATTGTTGCACTGATGGAATGAGCAAGTCCATCAATACTGCCTTCTTTATTTTATATATAGCCTGGATATAATTGTTTGTATGTTGCTTCTTTTATTAGTATGTAAGCTCCTTGAGGACAGGGGCCATTTTTTATTATTGTATCCATAGCATTTAGCATGGTATCTGAAGGAACTTATAAATGTTTATTGATTTAATTGATTCATAGTGGTAAAAATAGATATCTTTGTTTTACTCCTAAATTTTTTGGGAAAATTTTAATATAAATTCATTGTTAGGATGCTTTCATTTTTGTTTTATACTTTATATGACATTTCAAAAATGTCTCTCTATGCATATAATTTGTAGATTTTGGCATAAATAGATATTAAACGTTGTCAACGGCTTTATCTTTATTGACTGACATAATGATTTGATGTACTTATAAAAAAATAATTATTTCAATTATTTTCCTATTGTTGAACCATATTTGCATCTCTGGCATAATTCAACTTGGTCATAATGAATAATTTCTTGAACATATAGTTAAAATGTTTGATAGGTCTAAATTTAATAAAAGATGTTTGATTGAATACTTTCTCAGTTTTGAGAATAACTTGTGTAGTATTGGTGTTATTTTTTAAGTTTGATCAATTCTCCATCAGAACCAAAATAATTTTTTCCCTTTCCTTTCTGTTTTCTTTTCTGATATTGTCTCATGTAAAATCTCTTTTTGATCTGTTAGTTGGGATATTTTATATTTTGGAAACTATTCCTATATTTCTTTTATGTTATCAGTTTTATTGGCATTTAACTATGCATAGTAGGTTCAAGTAATTGTTCTTATTTCTACTAGTTTTATTGTGCTTTCCTTTTTGTTGGGTTTGCTAGTTTGTTATTTGATTTTCTGGCCTCTCCTTTTTCTTTTCTTTTTTTTGCAAGGCAGTGGGGTTAAATGGCTTGCCCAAGGCCACACAGTTAGGTAATTATTAAGTGTCTGAGGCCAAATTTGAACTCAGGTGCTCCTGACTCCAGGGCCGGTGCTCTATCCACTGGGCCACCTAGCTGCCCCTTATTAATTATTTCTATTATTTATTCCTTAGCTCATATTTAGAATTTCATTGTTAATTGTCACCATTTGGTTACTGCTTGATTATTTTTTGTTGTCTAGAAATGGTACCCATATGCTAATAAATACAGAAACAATAGGCATCTTTGATTTCCTCCTGATGAATGGGAAAATGTCTGATGTTTCTCTCTTGCAAGTAATTCCAGTCCTTGGTTTCATATAGATACTATTGTTCCTATTGAAGAATGCATCTTCAGGTATCTTAAGGACAAGCCTAATAAAATGATTATAACCAAAATCTTGATCCCAAAGTGTAGGTTTGTTTGTTGCTAAATCAACCAATGAAATAGTCAAATCTATTCCATTTAGTCTTACTTTTCACTTAGGAAATTAAAAGCATAGCTATCAACAGAAAGTATATAAAGCTTTAGCAGAAAAAGGTTCAAGGTTTACAACTGAGAATTACATAGGTCCAAAAAAGATGTCAAATATCAATGAAATAATGATCCACTCATAAATTTTGTATCTTCAATATGCTCTAAACCAATTTGGAAAGTTCAAAATATGTGTGTGAGTATACTTATATGTGTTTTTATCTACAATATTGTATATAAATTGCTTCTTTTTACAATTACAAATACAAAATTGCATTTTTATGGAAAGAAAAGGGAAGAGGAAAATTGACATGCAGCTCTGGCTATCAAGTGTCTGTCCCTCTGGTCCTTATTTCACTCTGACTTTATGGATCCCCATGCTTCTTAACTTCCAAGAATTTCATCCTCAAAATAAACCTTCTCTATAAAGATCTATATCTTGGATTTGTTATTCAAGAGTCAAACAAGGTGGGCAGCTAGGTGGAACAGTGGATAGAGCACCGGCCTTGGAGTCAGGAGTACCTGGGTTCAAATCCAGTCTTAGACACTTAATAATTACCTAGCTGTGTGGCCTTGGGCAAGCCACTTAACCCCATTTGCCTTGCAAAAACTAAAAAAAAA